>NW_020921477.1:0-7759 GCF_003984885.1 Neopelma chrysocephalum
AAAGAGGGGCCTGTAGTGCCAGGGGAGGTGCCAGGGCTCTGCAGCACAAGTGCAGCAGCTGCCATGGACAGCACAGGGCCTGTGCAGGAAGCCCGTCCCCATTCCCAGCAGTTGTGGGACAGGCACCACCCAGGGCTTCTCAGACATATTGGGTGCCTTTGGGGCAGGGAGTGAATCCCAGCCCTGCAGGGACACAAAGGCTGTCCCTTCTCTGCCCAGCCAAGGCCGGGCCAGGCACGAGTCCAAAGCACATCAGCCCAGGCTGTCCACACTTGTTTCCTCCCTCTGCTGGCTCTGCTCTCCCCCAGCATTTCAGCAGCATGTGCTGATCTCCTCAGGGATCAGGCCTGGGATTTTCCCCCTGGGCCTGAGTCCCAGCACGTCCACCCCCAAGGCCATTGTCAGCAAAGCCTCTGCACAGCCCAGCTCTCGGAGCTTTCAGAGCAGCTTTCCCCACTGCAAGTCTGTTCTTACCCCCGATTCCCCCGCTGAGGGGCTGCAGCCAGACAGGCCCCAATGCCCTGCGTGTGGGGCACAGGCAGGAGGAGCTGCAGCCCCAAGTCTCTCTTCATTCCACTTGGAGGCAATAACAGCCCAGGCCTGCTGAGACAGTTCCCAGGTTTTGGTGCTGTGATGGCTTGGGAGAGAAGGCCAAGGAGACAGAGGAGAGAAAGAGCAGGAGAGAGGTGTCCTCAGTGGGAAGGAGCTTCTGGGACCTGTGAAGCTGCTCTAGGGGATGAACAACTTGGGTGAAGTTTTGTGGGTGAGGGTCAGAGGAGAGACTGGTTTGGGTTACATTGTGGAGTGAGACAAAAAGCCCATTCAAGTTGTCTTTGATAACCCTGGAATTGACTGGAAAGGCACCACAACAGGATGCAAAGAGTCCCAGAGGTTTGTGCAGGGTCCTGGTCAAGACATCCCTTGGGACACAGGCCTTTAGAGCACAGCTGGTAGGTTGGTGGACAACAGGTAGGCCCATCTGCATCTGCTTCTGTCCAAGAGGAACCAAGAGGTTACCATAGAAACTGACCATAGGGATGGGACTGTATGGTGGTTGCCATGGTAACTGACTGTAGCAACAGGAATGTATGATGTTTGCCATGGTATCTGTCCATAGAAATGAGAATGTATGACGGTTGCCATCGTAACCGACCATAGCAATAAGAATGTATGGTTATGTCCACGCTAACTGAACATGGCAACAAGATTTTATGATGGTTGCCATGGTAACTGACCGTAGCAGTGGGAAGTATGATAGTTGCCATGGTAACCGACCGTAGCAATATGAATCTATGATGGTTGCCATAGTAACTGGCTGTAAACACAGGAATGTATCGTGGTTGCTATGGTAACCGACTGTACCAGTAGGAAGTGTGATGGTTGCCATGGTAAGCAACCGTAGCAATGAGAATGTATGATGGTTTCCATGGTAACTGACTGTAGAAATGAGAAGGTATGCTGGTTGCCATGGTAACTGACTGTAACAGCGGGAATGTATGATGGTCGCCATGGTAACTAACTGTGGCAATGGGAAGTTATGATTGTTACCATGGTAACTGACAGTAGCAATGGAAATGTGTGATGGTTGCCATGGTAACTGACCGTTGCAACACGACTGTATGATGGTTGCCATGGTAACTGCTTTAGCAATGGGAATGAATGATTGTTACCGTGGTAACCGACCATAGCAATGGGAATGTATGATGGTTGCTATGGTAACACACTGTAGCAACAGGAATGTATGCTGGTTGCCATGGTAACTGACCATAGCAACAGGAATGTATGACGGTTGCCATGGTAACCGACTGTAACAATCGAAATGTATGCTGGTCGCCATTGTAACTGACTGTAACGGTGGGAATGTGTGATGGTTGTCATGGTAACCGACTGTACCAGTGGGAAGTATGATGCTTGCCGTGATAACATGGGAATGTATGCTGGTTACCATGGTAACTGACCGTAGCAACACGACTCTATGATGGCTGCCACAGTATCTGACTGTAGCAATGGGAATATATTATGGTTGCTGTGGTAACTGACCGTAGCAATCGGAATGTATGATGGTTGCCATGGTAACCGACTGTAACAATGGGAATGCATGATGGTTGCCATGGTAACTGACCGAAGCAACGCAAGTCTATGATGGTTGCCGTGGTAACCGACCATAGCAACGGGAATGCATGCTGGTTGCCATGGTAACTGACCATAGCAGTGGGAATTATGCTGGTTGCCACAGTATTTGACTGTAGCAATGGGAACATATTATGTTTGCCATGGTAACTGACCATTGCAACACGACTGTATGATGGTTGCCATGGTAACCGACTGTACCAGTGGGAAATATGATGGCTGCCATGTTAACTGCCCATAGCAATGGGAATGTATGCTGGTTACCATATTAACTGACCATAGCAGTGGGAATTATGATGGTTGCCCTGGTAACTGACTGTAGAAATGGGAATGTGTGATGGTTGCCATGGTAACTGACTGTAGCGATGGGAATGTATGATAGTTGCCATGGTAACTGCCTGTAACAGTGGGAAGTATGATGGTTGCCATAGTAACTGACTGTAGCAATGGGAGATATGATGTTTACCATGGTGACTGATTGTAACAATTGGAATGTATGCTGGTTGCCATTGTAACCGACCATAGCAATGGGAATATATGATTGTTGCCATGGTAACTGACCGTAGCAATGGGAATGTATTGTGGTTGCAATGCCAACTGACCGTGGCATTGAGAATATATGCTCATTGCCATGGTAACTGACTGTAGCAGTGGAAAGTATGGTGGTTGCCATGGTAACGATCGTAATGACGGGAATGTGTGATCATCACCATGGTAACTGAGTGTAGCAATGGGAAGTATGATGTTTTCCATGGTAACTGACCATAGCAATGGGGATGTATGTTTGCCATGGTAACCGACCAAAGTAAGAAGACTATGATGGTTGCCATGGTAATGGACCGTAGCAACGGGAATGTATGATTGTTGCCATAGTAACCGACTCTACCAGTGGGAAGTATGATGGTTGCCATGATATCTGACTGTAGCAACAGGAATGTATGCTGGTTGCCATGGTAACTGACTGTAACAATGGGAATGTAAGATTGTTGCCATGGTAACTGACCGTAGCAATGGGAATGTGTGATGGTTGCCATGGTAACCGACCATAGCAATGGGAATGTATGGTGGTTACCATGTGTATCAGGGTGAATTTATGCTGATACTTTTGGTCTGTGTTTGGCTCAGACAACTGGAAAAGTTTTGTTCTTTCCCTGCCAAGTTTTGAGAAAACAAGCACTGATAAACGGGTACCTCGTCCTTGGAGAGAGAGCTTCTTGTAGAAACTGTTTTATTGGTGTTCTGTGATTGGCTAATTGTCCTCCAAGGTCGCTTGAGGGAGAGATTGAGGAGGAGGAGGATGAAGGACTCCCCCAGACTCATTTGGAAAAGACCTCCCTAATACAGATAGTATTAGATACTATAATATAGATAGAAGACAACCTGGACGCATCCTCGATCCAAGCATTGGCACCTCATTGACTATGTTTTGGTGCGACAGAGAAATGTTCGCGATGTTCGTCATACCCGAGTGATGCCTAGTGCAGAATGTCAAACAGATCATCGCCTTGTGCGTTGTAAACTTAACAGGCTGTGGGGATCAGTGTCAGGGCATGGCCTGGGAAGTGTCTTGAGCATCCTCCTGTTTAACATGACCAGCGTTTTCATCCCCTTTTCTCTCTCTTTTCTCATACCCATTACGTCACGAAATACCGTGATCCCACCACTTCCCTTCCTTTGATTCTTCCCTAGAGATCCCACGACAAGTCTTGCCCAGTCCCCAAAAGTGCTTTCTTGTTGCCCATCATAAGTATCAGACCCCAAACAGAATCCCCCATCTTCAACTGGCAAGGTCATCCTGAGAGGCTCTGCCATTGACACATTTGGTGAAACTTTCACACAGAGATGTTGGAACTTTACTTGAATTGACTTTTTACCTTTGGGGTTTACAATGGCTTCTCCAAAAACATGGTAATTCATGTCCTAGCAATAGAAATTCTTTGGAGAAGGAGTTTGGGACTCAAAGAATCACAGAATGGTTTGGCTGGAAGGGACATAAAAGCTCATGTGGTTCAAGTTTTCACTAGTTCAGGCTGCTCAAAGTTCCTGACCTTGGAGACAAACCCAGGGAGGGAACATCCTCCTCTCTTGCAGTTCTTGCCAGCCCCATTGGTAAGTATTACTTCATTTTATCCAATATAAAGCTCCCCTATTTCAGTTCAAAGCCATTGTCCCGTATTCTACCACTACAGGCCTTGGCAAAATGTATCCCTGTGACTATGTTAGACCATGTTTTCATCTGCAGACACCTTGGAGAGTGCTCAGAGATGTCCCAGGAAGGGGTTTGGAGGTCTCAAACACATGACCACTCTAGAGGGGCAAAGGAGTCGTGGGTTCAGTGGTGTGCAGACAGAGGACAGCAGAGAACAACTCTGGGAGTGCTTGCAGAGTCGATTCAGAGACAGGTGGATGCTTTTGTTGTAGCAGAAAACAGCACGGGAAAGAAAGAATTAATGCCAAGTGCAGCTGGGGAGGTCCAGGCTGGCATGAGGAGAAAAGAATTTCACTCCAAGGGCAGTGCTGTGGTGGAACACATCACCCAGAAAGAGTCTGGATGAACCCAAGGCTTTGTGTGTCCAGGAAGAGCCAGGGAGGACGCAGAGATGTCAGTGCAGGAAGGTGCCAGCCAGGTGGGGCAGCCGGGGGGATGACGACAGCCTGCAGGGAAAGGGGCAGGGCATGGACACCGTAGGACAGCCTGGGCTGGAGAGGAGAGAGGGATGGGGAGAAGCTGAAAGGCCCTGACAGAGCCACCTTCTGCAGGCCTTTGGCCATGGCTGCTGTCTGTGGCCCTGATGCCAGGAGGAGACAAGTGGCCCTTGCAGCCCTGGGGCCTCATGGCCTCCTTGTCCCTGCTCAGCAGCCTGGCAGGTGCCACCCCATGGTCCTGCCCTTGGCATTCCACATCCCACATCCCAGTGCCCCAGGAAGAGCCCTGAGGAATGAGGCAGGGACAGGATGTCCTTTCCCAGGGGCTGTGGATCAGGGCTTTGTCCTTTGGATTAAGGAAAGAAGTCAAGGTTTATTCAGCATCAGAGCCACCTTTCCCTTGCTTGTCCATCCTTGTCATCACTGTCTGCAGTTTTCTCATCTAACTGGGACCTGGGGACACATTCTCAGTTGTGTCCCTCAGTGAGACTCATTAGCACTACAAGAAACTTCAGTGTTTGAATCTCACTTCGACTTCTCGAAAAGTTGTTTGAACTTCCTCTCAGGGACTGAGTCTCATGTAAACATCAAACCCCCTGAGGGTCATGAAATGCCTGGGGCTGTTGCTGTGCTGCTGAGCTGGGCCGGGCTCCTGGCACACAGGGAGCTCCTGGCAAGCAAGAAGAGCTTCAAAGAGACAGCTCTGCTGGTGAGCAGCTCCTCTGCACAGCCCAGCAGGGCTGAGGGCACTGCCAGGGCAGCTCAGGGACACCAGCAGGGCACACACAGAGCTTCCAGGGGCTCAGCACTGGCAGGATGGCTGAGAGCTCCCTGCAGGAGGAATCTTGGCAGGGCTGCACACGGTGAGTCTGTGGCTGCAGGGCAGTGCAGGGGCAGCTCCTGGAGGCATCTCCTAAAGCTGGCCCAGCCCCAGCTGATGGGATGGGTGAGCAGGGGTCTGTTTTGGGGCACTTTGGCAGAGCTGTGAAGCCGGGGGTGCAGCCAGGGGTGCCCAGGGCTGTGGGGCAGAGCAGGGTCCTGCAGCCCAGGGCGCTGTGCTGGGCAGGGACTCTGCTGCCTGCCAGGGGCAGCTCTCAGCCGGCCCGGGGAGCTGCTGCCAGGGCTGGGGCACAAGGGCTGTGGGCAAGGACAATGACTTGGAGGGCTGAGTCCTTATGTGGATAAGGTGCTCTGTGAGTCAGGGCTGCTCACAGTTTGAGAGTACAAGAGGAGATTTCACAGGAGAGTTTTCAATGAGCACAGAAAGGCAGGGGCTGCCTCAGAGGGGGTGACCCCTTCTTCAAGTTCTGTGCTCTTGCTTATCTTGTGAGTAATGGGAAGTACAAATTAATGTCTCATTTCAGAGGGCAGCACTGCAATTCCAAATCTGCTCTGTTCAGAGGTGAATAAACCAGGCAGTATCAGAGATCAGCACATGGTGCCTTACAGGCAGCATCAGTGTCACTGTTCCAGCCTCCTCAGGGTTGCTCTGATTTGCCATCAGAGCCTGCCCAGCCAGAGATACTCCAGGCAGTGCCCTGTGCTGCTGGGAGGGCTCTGCAGGGCAGAGCTGAGCCCCCGGGGCTGGGATGGGCTCTGGCAGCACTGGCAGGGCCCAGCCCTGTGCGCAGGGAAGCAGCTGCTGGCAGGGACAGCTCCAGGCAGCAGAGCCCAGGGCAGAGACTGAGAGGGAGCTGCTGCTGAAATGCCCTGGGAGGGGGTCAGGGCAGTTCTGGGCCCTCCCCTGCACTGCTGATTTCTTGCCCAGAACAAACCCCTGATCTCCTTCACCACCCAGCAGAGCCTTTCCCTCCATGGCCAGGGGCTCAGTGACATGAGTTACCTTTCTGGCAGTGGAGCCCTGAGGAGGGGAAACTCCCTTTGCCCATCTCTTTGTCCCTGCAGGGCCTCCAGAGGAGTGGGGGGGAATGTCTCCACTTTCCCCTCCTCTTCATGCTGCCTTTGTTCCCAGCTCAGGTGGGAGCTCTGGACAAAGAGTCTGCAGGACTCTCCATTCAGGATGTAACATCTTTAGGACGTGCAGTTCTCTCCCTGGGTGATCCTGCTGTGCTTCAGGCTGCCTTCCCGAAGGACACAGCTCTCCCATTCCAGCTCTGTGCTCCCCACAGCCCCTCAGCACTGAGGCCATGGCAGTGGGGCTGGAAGGTGTGTGCAGGCAGCTGGAATGAGCCCTCTGTGCCCTTGGCTGGGAGGGCAGAGCTGAGATCTGCCTTGGTGGGATGAGACAGGATGAGGAGTTTGCAGATCTGGACTCACCAGCTCCCAACAGGGTCCAGTTTCTCCTCAGGGGAACACCTGGGTGCCTTTGCCCTCCAGCTCAGAGAGGTGACAGCCTTGGGCAGCTGAGAGCAGGGCTGATGGACAGACTGTCTGCCCCACACTGCAGGAAGGGATGATCTCTCTGTCTCACAGGACCCACAAAGTGCCTCATAGACAGAAGTAAAAATGCCAAGGATTTCTGCCTTAGAAATTCCACTCCCTCTGGTGGGGCAACTGGAAGCAAAAAACCAAAAAAAATCTGCCCACATCTCTGCTCTGCAATGGGGTGAATTGGGAGTGACAATGATGAGAAGCTGTTTAATGCCATGGGGGGATCTCATCAAACATCACTCCCAGTTCCTATTTATCTGTTGTTGTAGGGCAGAACTGAATCCTCCAGAACATCAGCAGAGCCCCCTGCTCATTGGAGCTTTCAGAGCCAGCACTCAACGGAGCTCCTAAAATGGACCAGCCACAGATTCTTTGTGAGAGAGAAAAGTTGATTTGAGGGGTTTACATGAGGACTGGAATGGATTTTTTTCTGAGACATCCATCATAACTTGTTACTGCCTTTTTTTTCTCAGACAAGTACTAATATGCAAGGGAAGCTCATGTCCAACAGCAGCTTCCTGCCCCAGTTCCTCCTCCTGGCATTCGCAGACAGGCGGGAGCTGCAGCTCCTGCACTTCTGCCTCTTCCTGGG
>NW_020921478.1:0-3494 GCF_003984885.1 Neopelma chrysocephalum
GCCCCAAATCCTTTCCCCGGGAATCCCGTGTCCAGGGTTTGTTTGGCAGGGAAAGGGGGGGGACGAAATGACTTTTCCCTCCAAGTCTTTCCTCGCTGACCCGTTCACAGCCACGGCTACAACGCCTGGAGGGACCCCATGAAGCCCTCCCAGATCCTGGCCAAGCTGTGCAAGGAAGGGAAGGTGGACGGGCCACACTTCGGGCCGGGAGGGAGAGTCAAAGTCGCCAACAGGGTCTTCACCGGCCCCACGGAGATCGAGGATGAGAACGGTAGGAGCCCGTGGGGCGAGGGCTGGGCAGGGGAGCGGGGCCTGGGCTGTCCCCTCGTCCTCCAGGATTGGGATCATGGGATGGGTTGGGTTGGGAAGGGCCTTAGAAGGTCGTCCAGTCCAACCCTCATGAGATTGAGCGGCCCCGTCACCCCAACCCTGGAACCGTCACCCCAACCCCGCAACCGTCACCCCAACCCTGGAACCGTCACCCCAACCCTGCAACCATCACCCCAACCCTGCAACCGTCACCCCAATCCTGTAACCGTCACCCCAACCCCGCAACCGTCACCCCAACCCTGCAACCGTCACCCCAACCCTGCAACCGTCACCCCAACCCTGCAACCGTCACCCCAACCCTGCAACCATCACCCCAACCCTGCACCCGTCACCCCGACCCTGCAACCGTCACCCCGACCCTGCAACCATCACCCCAACCCTGCAACCGTCACCCCAACCCTGCAACCATCACCCCAACCCTGCAACCATCACCCCAACCCCGCAACCGTCACCCCGACCCTGCAACCATCACCCCAACCCCGCAACCGTCACCCCAACCCTGCAACCGTCACCCCAACCCCGCAACCGTCACCCCAACCCTGCAACCGTCACCCCAACCCTGCAACCGTCACCCCAACCCTGCAACCGTCACCCCAACCCTGCGACCTTCACCCCAACCCTGCGACCTTCACCCCAACCCTGCAACCGTCACCCCAACCCTGCAACCATCACCCTGACCCTGCAACCATCACCCCAACCCTGCAACCGTCACACCGACCCTGCAACCGTCACCCCAAAATGCAACTTCCCCCTCAGAGGGACCTGCTGGCACGTCCCCAAGAGACAGAGGGAGGCAGGTCAGGGGTGAAGAAGAGGAGGAGAACACGTCAGTGGACACGGAATTGGTTCAGACTGGGAAAACAAAGGCTGAAGGGGGATCTGGAGAGATGGAGGGATGGAGAGGGGAGAAGGAGAGGAGTCAGGAAGCGTTGGCTGAAGGACAAACTGTCCCCAAGGAGAGGGAGAGCACTGGGCAGTTCTGCCCCTAACCCTGGCCTTCCCATGGCTCGGGAAGCTGTTCTCCATGGAGCTGCACCCCCAGATAGTGGGAGATGGGGATGGAGAACATGTCAATGGACATGGAATTGGTTCAGACTGGGAGAACACGGGCTGGAGGGGGATCTGGAGAGATGGAGGGATGGAGAGGAGTCAGGAAGCGTTGGCTGAAGGACAAACTGTCCCCAAGGAAAGGGAGAGTTCTACCCCCTGGGATCAAGGCCCACCCTGGCCTTCCCAGGGCTCGGGAAGCTGTTCTCCATGGAACTGCAGTACAGACAGTGGGAGATGGGGATGGAGAACATGTAAATGGACACAGAATTGGTTCAGACTGGGAGAACACGGGCTGGAGGGGGATCTGGAGAGATGGAGGGATGGAGAGAAGAGAAGGAGAGGAGTCAGGAAGCGTTGGCTGAAGCACAGACTGTCCCCAAGGAAAGGGAGAGTTCTACCCCCTGGGATCAAGGCCCACCCTGGCCTTCCCAGGGCTCAGGGAGCTGTTCCCCATGGAACTGCACCCCCAGACTGTGGGAGATGGGGATGGAGAACATGTCAATGGACACAGAATTGGTTCAGACTGGGAGGGGGATCTGGAGAGATGGAGGGATGGAGCAGGGAGAAGGAAGGGAGTCAGGACGCGTTGGCTGAAGGACAAACTGTCCCCAAGGAGAGGGAGAGCACTGGGCAGTTCTGCCCCTAACCCTGGCCTTTCCAGGGCTTGGGAAGCTGTTCTCCATGGAACTGCACCCCCAGACAGTGGGAGATGGGGGAGAACATGTCAGTGGACATGGAATTGGTTCAGACTGAGAAAACACAGGCTGGAGGGGGATCTGGAGAGATGGAGGGATGGAGAGGAGAGAGGGAGAGGAGTCGGGAAGCATTGGCTGGAGGACAAACTGTCCCCAGGGAAAGGGAGACATCAGGCAGTTCTGCCCCCTGGGAGCAAGGCCCAGCCTGGCCTTTCCAGGGCTCGGGAAGCTGTTCTTCATGGAACTGCACCCCCAGACAGTGGGAGATGGGGGAGAACATGTCAGTGGACATGGAATTGGTTCAGACTGGGAGGGGGATCAGGAGAGATGGAGGGATGGAGAGAGGAGTCAGGAAGCGCTGGCTGCAGGACAGACCGTGTCCCAAGGAGCTGCAGCAGGGCTGTGGGCACGGGGTGCCCCCATGCCCGGCTCTGCAGGCCCTGCCGTGCCCCCCCAGGCCAGAAGAAGGCGTCGGACGAGCCGGTGGCGCTGGCGGCCCTGCGGCACTGGGAGGACGTTCCCCGCGCCGGCTGCCGCCTCGTCCCCGAGCACGTGGAGACGCGGCCGCTGCTCAACCCCGACAAGCCGGGCATCGAGCAGGTCCTGGGGGCAAAACAGGGGCACAAGGGGGGGCAAAAACCAGCCTGGCAAACCACCCCGGGGCAGGCAGAGGGCTGGGGGCGCTTCAGGCATCAACACCTCTTGGCTGTCACCCCCTTGATCTCCTCCTGCTGCTCCAGGTGTGGCCATTCCGTGCCCCAAAGTCCCCGGGATTCTCTGGATTCCCGACCCCTGTGAACCTTTGGGATCACACCAGCCCACGGGGCCCTTCTGCACGTGGTGGGAATGATCTCAGGGCACGGGAGAACCTTGTCCTGCCCCATATTTAGAGGGTTCAGCACTGCAGGCCCTGCCCCATATTTACAGGGTTCCAGTACTGCAGGTCCTGCCCCATATCTGGAAGGTTCAGCCCCACATCTGGGGGGTTCAGCCCCATATTTAGGGGGTTCAGCACTGCAGGCTCTGACCCACATCTGGGGGGTTCAGCCCCACATCTGGAGGGTTCAACCCCATATTTAGGGGGTTCAGCACTACAGGTCCTGCCCCACATCTGGGGGTTCAGCACTGCAGGCCCTGCCCCATATTTAGAGGGTCCAGCACTGCAGTCCCTGCCCCACATCTGGGGGGTTCTGACTGCCCCCCTGCACCCCCGCAGGGCCGCCTGGAGATGTGGGTGGACATGTTCCCCATGGACATGCCAGCGCCCGGCCCCGCCATCGACATCTCTCCCAGGAAACCCAAGAAGTAAGGAGCCGACCCCGGGGACACCGGGAGCGTGGGATGGAGCCCTGGAGTGTGGGATGGAGCCGCAGAGCTTGGGATGGAGCCCTGGAGCTTGGGATGGAGCCCTGGAGCTTG
>NW_020921478.1:3504-5800 GCF_003984885.1 Neopelma chrysocephalum
GGAGCCCTGGAGCTTGGGATGGAGCCTGGGAGTGTGGGATGGAGCCCAGGAGCTTGGGATGGAGCCCAGGTGGCTCCAACCCGGCCTTGGACACTCCAAGGGATCCAGGGGCAGCCACAGCTTCTCTGGGAATTCCAGCCCTGCCCCTCCCCACCCTCCCAGCCAGGAATCCCTTCCCAATGTCCCATCTCTCCCTGCCCTCTGGCAGTGGGATCCATTCCCTGTGTCCTGTCCCTCCATCCCTTGTCCCCAGTCCCTCTCCAGCTCTCCTGGAGCCCCTTTAGGCTCTGGAAGGGGCTCCAAGCTCTCCCTGGATCCTTCTCTCCTCCACTTGAACAATCCCAGCTCTCCCATCCCAGCTCCCTAAGAACAGCCCCATCCCTCCAATCACCTCCATGGTCGAGTTCCCCTCCCATTCCTGCCCTCACGGCTCCCTCAGTTGATCCCGGTGAGATCCTGGTGCCCGTCCCTGCTTTCTGGCAGGGGGTTCTGTCCCAACACACCCAACATGTGCCCAAAAGGAAGAGGGAGGAGGGTCGGGGGTGAAGAAGAGGAGGAGAACACGTCAGTGGACACAGAATTGGTTCAGACTGGGAAAACACAGGCTGGGGGGGGATCTGGAGAGATCCTGCCCCTCCCCTGGGATTTTCCCTGTTCCCACTGCCAGGTACGAGCTGCGGGTGATCGTGTGGAACACGGACGAGGTCATCCTGGAGGACGACGACTACTTCACGGGCGAGAAGTCCAGCGACATCTTCGTCAGGGGGTGGGTGCCTGAGGTGGGGGGACATCTTCCCAATCTCCCATCTAACCCCAGGAAAACCAGGCACCCGCATCCCGGTTTTCCCGTGCTTGGATATGGGATTGCTGCTCCAAGAGAAACCCTGCCAGGCTCTTCCCTTCTCCACGGGAAGCATGGGAATGCAGGGGAGGGAAACCCCAAAGCGTTGGGAAAAGGCCCATCCTTGCTTTTTGGGGATCCTGGGATGGTTTGGGTGGGAAGGGGCCTTAAGGATCATCCCGTTCCAACCCCGACACCTCCCGCTATCCCAGGGAATCCAACCTGGCCTTGGACACTGCCAGGGATCCAGGGGCAGCCACAGCTTCTCTGGGAATTCCAGCCCAGCCCCTCCCCACCCTCCCAGCCAGGAATCCCTTCCCAATCTCCCCTTTCCCAGTGGGATCCATTCCCTGGGTCCTGTCATTCCAGGCCCTGATCCCCAGTCCCTCTCCAGCTCTCCTGGAGCCCCTTCAGGCTCTGGAATGTGCTCCAAGCTCTTCCTGGAGCTCAGTGTTTTCCTTTAATCCTTTGGAGCTGCATCCCACAGGATTTATCTTCCAAGAATCTGAGAAGCTCAGTCTGGAGCCATCCCAGCTCCATGGAACCATAGAATTCCAGCCTGGTTTGGGTGGGAAGGGCCCTCAAATCCCATCCCGCTCCATGGGCAGGGACACCTCCCGCTATCCCAGGGAATCCAACCCGGCCTTGGACACTCCCAGGGATCCAGGGGCAGCCACAGTTTCTCTGGGAAACCTGTGCCAGGGTCTTTCCACCTTCACAGGGAAGGAATCCCTTCCCAATCTCCCATCTCTCCCTGCCCTCTGGCAGTGGGATCCATTCCCTGTGTCCTGTCCCTCCATCCCTTGTCCCCAGTCCCTCTCCAGCTCTCCCGTGATCCCTTCCCATCCTGCTCTGCTCCCACAACGCTCCCAGCTCCCATCCAGCTCTTTAACACCTCCCTGCCCCCAGACGACCCATTTTCATCCCTTTCTCCCAAACTTCCCTGTCCCCTCCCCATCCCCTTGTGCCCCTTTGCCCGGAGCAGCCCCAAATCCTCTTGGCTCCCCTCTCTTGGCTCTTCCCAATCCTGGAGACCCCCCTGGCTGCACAGACAGGGGGATCCCGAGTCACCCGTGTCCCCCCCTGACCCCGCAGGTGGCTGAAGGGGCAGCAGGAGGACAAGCAGGACACGGACGTCCACTACCACTCGCTCACCGGGGAGGGCAACTTCAACTGGAGGTACATCTTCCCCTTCGACTACCTGATGGCCGAGGAGAAGATCGTCATCTCCAAGAAGGAGTCCATGTTCTCCTGGGACGAGACCGAGTACAAGATCCCGGCCCGGCTCACCCTGCAGGTCTGGGACGCCGACCACTTCTCGGCCGATGACTTCCTGGGTGAGCCGAGCCCACGGAGCACTCGGGGGGCGGGTGGGAAGGGCGGGAAGGGCCTTGCTGAGGGATGTGGCCAGGCTGGATCCATGGGAAGGGCAGGAAGGGCCTTGCTGAGGGATGT
>NW_020921479.1:0-547 GCF_003984885.1 Neopelma chrysocephalum
GATAAATACAGAGGTGATGTGTTATGTTCTCTTGGCTTTGTTAGCAATGAGATGGATGTCTCTGAGTCCATTTCAAAACTACTTGCATTAATTGTCTCATCTTTCATTCAGTAAAGCCGTTGTTTTGTTCAGTTGTGTTTATCCTAAGGAAGTCAAGGAGCTCCAGAGGCAGAGGAGCACCGCGCGCCTCTGGTTGCCGAGGCACCAGAGGGGGCAAAGACGGAAGAGTCTCTTGTCTTCTGCCAGCAGGTGAGAGTAGCAGGGGCAGGGAGCCGGGCTTGTCTGTCTTGCTGTATATAGTTCAATTTTTCCTGTCTTTAACTGTATTCGAGTCTGTCTGCCCATCTGTGTTGGATTCTGCTGGTAAGCAAAGGCGTCTCTTAACGGGTGGAAATAAAACTCTTGGTTTGACCAGTCAGAAGGACTTGTTCTTTTCATCACGCTCTAGTCCTTAATTTCGGGGAGAAAACCTCTTGAAGACCCAAGAGCCTGAGCAGGGCTGCAGTTGGGAGACGCTGGACTATTCTATTCGTATTGGCTCAGAGCA
>NW_020921480.1:0-5611 GCF_003984885.1 Neopelma chrysocephalum
GTAGGAGTCGCGCAGCTCCGGCAGCAGCAGCAGGTCGCGGTGCCGGCAAAAAAAAAAAAAAAAAAAAACCAAGGGCCCCTCCGCGGGGCGGCGCCCGCTGCCCGCGCAGCGCCGCCACACGCGGCCGCAGCCAGCCGGGCCGCGGCGGCGCCCCGGCCGCCGCCGCCGCCGCCGCCGCCGCCCCCCGCGCCGAGGGCAGCGCCCTGGTGGCCGTGGTGGTGATGAGCGGCCCCAAGTACAGCGAGCGGCGCAGCATCATCCGCAGCACCTGGATGGCGGCGGGAGGGCGCTCCCAGCGCGGCCGCGTGTGGAGCCGCTTCGTGGTGGGCACGGCCGGGCTCGGGCAGGAGGAGCTGCGGAGCCTGGAGCTGGAGCAGAGCCGGCACCGCGACCTGCTGCTGCTGCCGGAGCTGCGCGACTCCTACGAGAACCTGACGGCCAAGGTGCTGGCCACCTACGTGTGGCTCGACCTGCACCTGGACTTCCAGTTCGCCCTCAAGGCTGACGACGACACCTTCGTGCGCCTGGACGTGCTGGTGGAGGAGCTCAAAGCCAAGGAGCCGCGGCGGCTCTACTGGGGCTTCTTCTCGGGCCGGGGCCGGGTGAAGTCGGGGGGGAAGTGGAAGGAGAGCGCCTGGGTGCTGTGTGACTATTACCTGCCCTACGCACTGGGTGGTGGCTATGTCATCTCCGCCGACCTGGTGCGGTACCTGCGGCTCAGCAGCGACTACCTGAACATGTGGCAGAGCGAGGACGTGTCCCTGGGGGTCTGGCTGGCGCCCATCGACGTGAAGAGGGTGCACGACCCCCGCTTCGACACCGAGTACAAGTCGCGGGGCTGCAACAATAAGTACATAGTGACTCACAAGCAGAGCATCGAGGACATGCTGGAGAAGCACCAGACCCTGGCTAAGGAGGGGAAGCTCTGTAAGGAGGAGGTGAAGCTCAGGCTTTCCTACATGTACGACTGGGGGGTGCCCCCCTCGCAGTGCTGCCAGAGGAAGGATGGCATCCCGTGAAAAGCCTGAGGAAAAGGGCGCTGATGGACTCGCAGCTTGGTTACTGTTACCTGGGGAGAATCCCAGTAACCAGGGGTTACGAATTACTCTTAAAAAAAAAAAAAAGGAGATTTTGCACGACTCATTATGTCAATGAAACCCTGAAACTCCCCGAGAGCTGCTGACGTGGCATGAGGTAGAGATGTTTCAAAGAAAACACGGGAATAGGTGACAGAAAGCATGGAAAGGCTCCTGTGACAGGATTGAAGGTTGCTAAATATGGATAGTAGAGAAAATACGAGGAGAGAAAAGTTGCTGGGAGATCTTCCCAAGATTTATTTGCTAAAGATCAATGACAGGCCTTTGTGCTGTTGATAAGGTTGTGAAAACAGAGCCTGCTGCTGTTTCCTGGCCAGGAAGAAGTGTCAGTTTGGGAAGAGTGAAGGAGCTGCAAATCAGCTGCTGTTGCAGAGGGAACAGGGCTGGTTGTTGGCACGGGCAGGAAAAGGGACCAGTTTGACCTGGGATACCTGTGCTGGGGGAAGGGAGAGTGTTCCTGGCAAGGAATGGAGTTTATTAGACCTTCTGTGTAACTTGTCTCTAAGCTTTTTTGCTGTTTTCAAGTCAACATGTACATAAATTATTCTAAATTAAATCTGGCAGCTCCAGAGCGTTTAGAAAGGTGGGTGAGTTTGGTATTTGGCAGGTAGAGAATATATTCCCTTTTTTGGGGGGCAAACAGTTCTGCAAAGCCTTCAGGGGTTGGTTCTCACACTGTGTGTGAGGAAACATTTCCCTTCTAGCAGTAAATATCTCACTGGCTGCTGCAAGGCATTGTAGAATTCAGATTTATATTGCTCTGGATTAGTTCTCATCTAAATTAGCAGTGGAAGTTCAAGCAAAATTGCCCTCAGCTAAAAGAAATAAACTGTGCAGTCAAGAGAAAAGGGTTTCTCCACCCTGCAAATTCCTGTTTGAGAACCTTCTCTCTCTTTTCAGTGTAAAGAGTCACATTGAGATGCCCAGAGCTGGACTGGGTGAATTCCCTCCTCCTCTCCAACAAGCACCTTGTAAAGGAACTCAAAATAATTTTACAGGAGGTCTGAAATGACCCATCCATAAATGGGATTTATGTCCCTGAGTTGTGACTACACTGAAATAATTCTTGGACCTGGCCCAGCATCAGATGCAGATTTTAACAGTCAGTGCTGGCAGACAAACAATTCCACAGCATTATTCATCTCCAGACCTTTAGTTGAGCCTGGAATTCAAACATATATAATATATATATATATAATATATAACACCCACAGGTATTTTTTCCAACTCCCAGTGAGCTCTGTCAGCTGCAGCTCTTTCAGAGTTTTTGCTTTTCTGTGTAAAAATGTTACATTTCTTTCTCTTGGAAGTGTCCTTTTTTTTCCTGAGGGACATCCTTAATGACCAGTTTTACTGTTTGTTGCACTCTGCACTTTCACACCGTTTCTGTTCCCACCCGCAGGAAGAAGCAAAACACAAAGGAAAAAAACAAACAAAAAAGGTGCCAATATCTTTATTTTCACAACAAAATTAGCAATTCATACCAAAGGAATCAAGTATTGGTTTTTTTGTTGTTTTTCTTTTATTTTTTATTCTCATTTTGATTAAATTATTGAGGATTAAGAGAAGTGAAAATTTGAGGGAATCTTTGACTTCCTCCAAAAAACAAAGTGAAATTAGGGAAAAATTAATTTATTATAGCATGTGGTCATCCTAATGCATGTTTAGGTACTGCCAGGCAATGTGCTTTTCCCAAGGGATCCTATTCCAAACCAGGAATTTAACGAGATTAAAGGAAATTTACCTGGATTTTAACTTTTTTTTTTATTTTTTAAGTGTCTGTTTGCCACAGTATTATGTGTATATACGTGCTTAAATGCCTGTAATGTGACTATTTATTTATAATTCCTGCCAATGTATTCTGTACAGGAAAAAAATAAGCTACTTAAATGACATTTTAAACTTCAGGGCGTACTGTAACATCCACGAGAATTAGGGGAATTTTTTAATGTCCAAGCCATGATTTCAACTGCAAGATTCCTGTTTTCCCAGCTATTCCAAATGTACTGTTATTTATCCCTTTCCACCCACCCCTGGATCCATGGAAACTGTTTACATTGTTCCTTTGACTCTCTCACCCCCCCAAAAAAGGGATTTTTCATCGCTGGGAAATGGAGAAATGTTGAATCTCCAGCTGAGCTTCAAGCCTGGAAAACATTATATGGACAAATATCCAGAAATTATGGTGATTATTTGATATTCCATGATCTGAGAGGTCTTTTCCAACCTAAAGGATTGTGGGAAAGTTGGATTTTGGGCTGACACACCTTTTGTGTTTGAGGTTATCCACGTTTTGCTCGGGTTGAAAACCAAATTAAGCTTGAGAGATTCTCACCTCTTGGTACTGGTTTAACTTTTCTTACTAAACATTCATTTATTGCAGATGCAGCACTTCAATTTCAATCCCAAAAATTCCACAAGTGAAAAAATAAAGATTTTATATATATATATTTTTTTTTTTTAATATTTGAGAGGAAGTGTCTGGATGTGGCACTCAGTGCTCAGGCAAAGCTTGGACTCCATCCTGGAGATCTTTTCCACCCTAAATGATTCTGGGATGGTTTTATGATCCCAAATATGTGGAAAATAACAGAAAAAAAACCCCCATTAATTAGAAAAACCCATTAATTAGAATATATTTCTATTTTCCCTGAAAAGATTTGTGTGTAAAATAACCTATTAAAGTGATTTTGAGCCATCAAGAAACATCTCTGTGCTACAGGAGTTGAAATTAAAACTTTAAATTAAATTCTTCGTTGAGCAAAACACGAAGCACTTTGGGAACAACTATAAATTGAATATTTAACAGTAAAATTAAAGCTCTTTCTCAGGACTTGGTTCCATATATTTCCATCCTGATATTTCCATCATCTCTGTGTCGTGTCTGTGATGTTTTTATACTTGAAAAATGTGATTTCATTGTGATTTGATCTCTTGGAATCTGATTTCAGAGGGTTCATTTCAACGCTGCTGAGAAATAAGTGGAGTTTTTGGTCCTTCAAGCAGCTCTGTGAGAGTGGGAAGGTTTGTTGGGAAAATAAAACTTCTCCAGGAACACATTTCCCTGGTTTTTTTGTAGCTGTTCTTAGTGGCAACAGGTCGGTGATAGGTTGGGCTTTTTATTTATCTATTTCAACAACATTTCCAGCTTTTTTCCTCCAATACTTTGCATTTTTCATCTTTATTTTATCATGGAAAAATGATCAAGCTCAGCTTTCCTAAATCATTGTCACACACTAATTTATAAACATGGGGTTCTGTGACACTAATGAGCTTTTTGGTAACATTTACAGATGATTTTTTTAATTTAAATTTACATTTTTTTAAAATTCTTCTTTAAAAATCAAGCACTAAGAGCTAATTAAAACAGGAGAGAAATTATTTGTTCACCATGCGCCCTCTCTGTGATATTTAAGACCTGATCTGGCTTAAGACTAAGATCTAAGGCTAAGACTAAAATCTAAGAGTAAGACTTGATACTGAAATATTTAGATCTGCCAATGGCTTAAGCTCAGCTAGAAAGTCAAGTTTAATTCCTGCTAATTAAGTTGTGTGCAACTAAATTAGTGTGGGTGAAAATAAGGAGCTCAAAAACATTCATTGCCCTGCTAAATAAACTAAATTTATCATTTCAAAACCTCTCAAGCTTCCAAGAATTCCTCAAATCAGTCCAAGATTAAAAAAATACCAACAAACCCGACTGAAAAAATTGCTGTTGCTGCACTTGAATGTTCTATTTTGACAAATGTTACATTTTGGGAGTTGAAATATAAATCTAAAAGCTCAAAACCGAGACATTTATTTGCTTTTAACCCTGTTTTTTTTTGGGGGGGAGGCAAAATGTGAGGGAGCTCTGCAGGTTTGATTAAGGATTTTATTCCTCTTTAATCTTGGTTTTAATAAAGGATTTTTGCTGTGGAGGTGGTTGGTGGGCGTGAGAAAATAAATAGAAATAAAACTTGAGTCCCAAAGCTCACGAACACCTGAACCTGCCCATCCTAATTCCACAAAGTCAGAAAAAATGGGATTTTTAGACCAAAAACTTGCCTCTGGCCTGGGTAAAAAAAATATTTTAAAAATTAAATGTTAATAAACACATCGGGTTCGGTTCTGTTTTGTGTCTTTAGCAACATTCTGGCAAAGAATTGAAAATATTTGTGCTGTGACATCTGCTCAAATAATTTTAGGCAGTTTAAACAGCACCAGTGTAGGTGGTTTGTCCTCCTTAAAATGTGGGTGGTGCCATTAAATTATTAATTTCAATAAATTATTGTTCCTGGCACACAAAAATCGCTCAAAACTCAATTTATTTTATTTCATCCATTTATTTTACTCAATTTATTTTATTTCATTCTATTTATTCTATTATTCTATTTCTTTTATTTCTTCAATTTATTTTATTTCTTCATTTTATTTATTCTGATTTATTTATTTATTTATCCCATTTATTTTACTCAAGCTCCCCCAAAAAAAGCTCATTTTGAACTCATTCCAAGCAATCTAAAATAAATAAA
>NW_020921481.1:0-5505 GCF_003984885.1 Neopelma chrysocephalum
GGTAACCGACCATAGGAATGGCAATGCATAATGGTTGCCATGGTAACTGACTGTAACAATGGGAATGTAAGATGGTTGCCATGGTAACTGACCGAAGGAACACGAGTCTATGATGGTTTCCACAGTATCTGACTGTAGCAACGGGAATGTATTATGGTTGCCATGGTAACTGACCGTAGTGATGGGTATGTATGATTTTTGCCATGGTAACTGACCGTAGCAATGAGACTGTATGGTGGTTGCCCTGGTAACTGACTGTAGCAGTGGGTAGTATTATAGTTGCTATACTAACCAACTGCAGGAATGGGATTTTCTGATGGTTGCCATGGTAACTGACCATAGCAAGGGATTGTTGCCATGGTAATTGACTGTACCAGTGGGAAATATGATGGCTGCCATTGTAATTACCCATAGCAACGGGAAAGTATGCTGGTTACCATATTAACTGACCATAGCAGTGGGAATTATGATGGTTGCCCTGGTAACTGACTGTAGGAACGGGACTGTATGATGGTTTCCATGGTAACCGATCGCAGTAATGGGAATGTATGATGGTTGTCATGGTAACTGACTGTAGCAATTGGAATGTATGCTGTTTGCCATGGTAACTGCCTGTAGCAATGGGAAGTACAATGGTTGCCATAATAACTGATTGTAGCAATGGGAGATATGATATTTTCTATGGTGACTGATCATAACAATTGGAATGTATGCTGGTTGCCATTGTAACCGACCATAGCAATGGGAATATATGATTGTTGCCATGGTAACTGACCATAGCAATGGGAATGTATCGTGGTTGCAATGGTAACTGACCGTGGTATTGAGAATATATGCTCATTGCCATGGTAACTGACTGTAGCAGTTGAAAGCGTGGTGGTTGCCATTGTAACGATCGTAATGACGGGAATGTGTGATGGTCGCCATGGTAACGGAGTGTAGCAATGGGAAGTATGATGTTTTCCATGGTAACCAATTGTAGCAATGGGAATGCATGATGGTTGCCATGGTAAATGACCATAGCAATGGCAATGTGTGATGGTTGCCATGGTAACCAACCATAGCAATAAGACTATGATGGTTGCCATGGTAACTGACCGTAGCAACTGGAATGTGTGATGGTTGCCATAGTAATCAACTGTACCAGTGGGAAGTATGATGGTTGCCATGGTATCTGACCATTGAAACAGGAATGTATGATGGTTGCCATGGTAACTGACTGTAACAATGGGAATGTAAGACTGTTGCCATGGTAACTGACCATAGCAATGGGAATGTATGGTGGTTGCCATGTGTATCAGGGTAAATTTATGCTGATACTTTTGGTCTGTGTTTGGCCCAGAGAACTGGAAAAGTTTTGTTCTTTCCCTTCAAAGTTTTGAGAAAACAAGCACTGATAAACGGGTACCTCGTCCTTGGAGAGAGAGCTTCTTGTAGAAACTGTTTTATTGGTGTTCTGTGATTGGCTAATTGTCCTTCAAGGTTGCTTGAGGGAGAGACTGAGGAGGAGGAGGATGAAGGATGCCCCCAGACTCATTTGGAAAAGACTCCCCTAATGCAGATAGTATTAGATAATATAATATAGATAGAAGACAACCTGGATGCATCCTCGATCCAAGCATTGGCACCTCATTGACTATGTTTTGGTGCAACAGAGAAATGTTTGCGATGTTCGTCATACCCGAGTGATGCCTAGTGCAGAATGTCAAACAGATCATCCCCTTGTGCGTTGTAAACTTAACAGGCTGTGGGGATCAGTGCCAGGGCATGGCCTGGGAAGTGTCTTGAGCAGCCTCCTGTTTAACATGACCAGCGTTTTCATCCCCTTTTCTCTCTCTTTTCTCATAGCCATTATTTCACAAAATACCGTGATCTCACCATTTCCCTTCCTCTGATTCTTCCCTAGAGATCCCACCACAAGTCTTGCCCAGTCCCCAAATGTGCTTTCTTGTTGCCCATCATAAGTATCAGACCCCAAACAGAATCCCCCATCTTCAACTGGCAAGGTCATCCTGGGAGGCTCTGCCATTGACCCATTTGGTGAAACTTTCACACAGAGATGTTGGAACTTTATTTGAAATGATTTTTTACCTTTTGGGTTTTCAGTGGCTTCTCCAAAAACATGGTAATTCATGTCCTAGCAATAAAAATTCTTTGGAGAAGGAGTTTGGGACTCAAATAATCACAGAATGGTTTGGCTGGAAGGGACATAAAAACTCATGTGGTCCAAGTTTTCACTAGTTTACGCTGCTCTAAGTTCCTGACCTTGGACAAATTCAGGGATGGGACATCCTCTTCTGTTGCAGTTCTTGCAAAATTGGTAAGTATTTCTTCATTTTATCCAATATAAAGCTCCCCTATTTCAGTTCAAAGCCATTGCCCCGTTTTCTGCCACTACAGGCCTTGGTAAAACGTATCCCTGTGACTATCTTAGACCATGTTTTCATCTGCAGACACCTTGGAGAGTGCTCAGAGATCTCCCACGAAGGGGTTTGGAGGTCTCAGACATATGACCACTCTACAGGGGCAAAAGAGTTGTTGGTTCAGTGGTGTGCAGACAGAGGACAGTAGAGAAGAACCCTGGGAGTGCTTGAAGATTCGCTTCAGAGACGGGTGGATGCTTTTGTCATAGCAGAAAAACAGCACGGGAAAGAAAGAATTAATGCCAAGTGCAGATGGGGAGGTCCAGACTGGCATGAGGAGAAAAGAATTTCACTCCAAGGGCAGTGCTGTGGTGGAACACATCACCCAGGAGGAGTCTGGATGAACCCAAGGCTCTGGGTGTCCAGGAAGAGCCAGGGAGGACGCAGAGATGTCAGTGCAGGAAGGTGCCAGCCAGGTGGGGCAGCCGGGGGGATGACGACAGCCCGCAGGGAAAGGGGCAGGGCATGGACACCGTAGGACAGCCTGGGCTGGAGAGGAGACAGGGAGGGGGAGAAGCTGAAAGGCCCTGACAGAGCCACCTTCTGCAGGCTTTGGCCATGGCTGCTGTCTGTGGCCCTGATGCCAGGAGGAGACAAGTGGCCCTTGCAGCCCTGGGGCCTCATGGCCTCCTTGTCCCTGCTCAGCAGCCTGGTAGGTGCCACCCCATGGTCCTGCCCTTGGCCTTGCACATCCCACATGCCAGTGCCCCAGCAAGAGCCCTGAGGAATGAGGCAGGGACAGGGGCTGGGGGTCAAGGCTTGGTCCTCTGGATCAAGGAAACAAGTCAAGGTTTATTCAGCATCAGAGCCACCTTTCCCTTACTTGTCCGTCCTTGTCATCACTGTCTGCAGATTTCTGCTCTAACTGGAACCCAAGGACACGTTCTCAGTTGTGTCCCTCAGTGAGACTCATTAGCACTACAAGAAACTTCAGTGTTTCCATCTCACTTTGACTTCTTGAAAAGTTGTTTGAACTTCCTCTCAGGGACTGAGTCTCATGTAAACAACGCCAAACCCCCCCAAGGGTCATGAAATGCCTGGGGCTGTTGCTGTGCTGCTGAGCTGGGCTGGGCTCCTGGCACACAGGGAGCTCCTGGCAAGCAAGAACAGCTTCAAAGAGAGCTCTGCTGGTGAGCAGCTCCTCTGCACAGCCCAGCAGGGCTGAGGGCACTGCCAGGGCAGCTCAGGGACACCAGCAGGGCACAGACAGAGCTTCCAGGGGCTCAGCACTGGCAGGATGGCTGAGAGCTCCCTGCAGGAGGAATCTTGGCAGGGCTGCACACGGTGAGTCTGTGGCTGCAGGGCAGTGCAGGGGCAGCTCCTGGAGGCATCTCCTAAAGCTGGCCCAGCCCCAGCTGAAGGGATGGGTGAGCAGGGGGCTGTTTTGGGGCACTTTGGAAGAGCTGTGAGGCTGGGGGTGCAGCCGGGGGTGCCCAGGGCTGTGGGGCAGAGCAGGGTCCTGCAGCCCAGGGCGCTGTGCTGGGCAGGGACTCTGCTGCCTGCCAGGGGCAGCTCTCAGCCGGCCCGGGGAGCTGCTGCCAGGGCTGGGGCACAAGGGCTGTGGGCAAGGAGCAAACCTGGCAGCTGAGGATCTTTTCCGTGTCTCAGTGTTGCAGGATCAGACCTGCTCACAGCTCCTCACAACTACACCATATTGAATGGAGAATTTGTTGCAAAGCTCACAAAAGACAGGGGCTACAGGAAAGGAATTAGTCCTGAGGTGTGTTTCCTGCTTAGGCATTGTAGCAGAGACGTTCTCTCAGTTCAGGAGGCTGCACTGAAATTCCAACTCTTTTACTCTCAGAGATGAATATTTCAGGCAGGATCAGAGAAGAGCACAGGATCCTGGACAGTGCTGAGCCTTCCCTTGGGGGTGGGCACTCTCCTGTCCCAGCCCTTGGCTTCTCTGTGGGAGGGCTCCTGTCCTGCTCTGTCCAGCACAGCTGCACCTCTGGGCTGGCACAGGGGACACTTCACAGAGCTGCCCTTTGAGGCAGCACTGCCCTGCTCTCAGCACAGATCTTGGTGGGGTTTGTAAAGATGAATCTGTGTGTGAAGTCATCTTCAAGGCAGCCCAAGGGAAAGTGCAGGGCAGATGGGAAACACACTGAGAGGCACTGCAGCTCTCCTGGCTCTGCAATAAGCAATGGAGAGCTCAGCCCTTCTGCCTGTCCCGGCTCAATACTCTTCAGATTTGTCATCAGAAAAATTTGACCCTAAGAAAACACCTCCAGGTGTTATGATTGTAACCAAAACACCCAGGCAAAATTATTTTAAGGATACACTGTGCCTCTCTCCTGCAGCCCAAATTGCTCTGAGACAACAGTGCATGAATTGAACTTTTCCATCAGAGCTGGGTTCCATATGACATCCCCTGTGATCATGAGAGCTGTCCCAAACCAGCTCCATGTCAGCACTGCAGCAGAGCAGAGCTGAGTCCTTGGCAGCACATGGCCAGAGCTCCTGCTCCTCACAGCACCCTCAGAGAGCACAAACCAGAGAAAAGAAATGCCTTGACCTGGAGGGGATTTCCCTGAGAAGTGCACTTGCTCTGCTGAGAGGGGGCTGTCTTAATTGTTCCCTGTGCTTTCCTTTTCTGAACAGACCCTGTCCTAAGGAACAGCAAATGTCCAACAGCAGCTCCATGGCCCAGTTCCTCCTCCTGGCATTGGCAGACAGACGGGAGCTGCAGCTCCTGCACTTCTGGCTCTTCCTGGGCATCTCTCTGGCTGCCCTCCTGGCCAACGGCCTCATCCTCAGCGCCGTAGCCTGCGACCACCACCTGCACACCCCCATGGGCTTCTTCCTGCTCAACCTCTCCCTCACAGACCTGGGCTGCATCTGCACCACTGTCCCCAAAGCCATGCACAATTCCCTCCATAACACCACAACCATCTCCTACACAGGATGTGCTGCACAGATCTTTTTCTTTGCCTTTTTTATGGCAACGGAGTTTTCCCTCCTCACCATCATGTGCTACGACCGCTACGTTGCCATCTGCAAACCCCTGCACTACGGGACCCTCCTGGGCAGCAGAGCTTGTGCCCACATGGCAGCAGCTGCCTGGGCCACTGGCTTTCTC
>NW_020921482.1:0-646 GCF_003984885.1 Neopelma chrysocephalum
GCGGCACCCGCGACCCCCCCAGCAAGGTAAGGGCGGCCGGGGGGGGGGGGGCCCGGGGGTCCCCCCTCCCCCCCCGGGGGGGCCCCCGGGCTGTGGGCCCCGGCACCCGGGAGATGGTCCCCCGGCCCCCCCCCCCCCCGTGTCCCACTTGTCCCCCTGGACGCTGCTCCTGTGTCCCCACATCCCAGTGTCGCCATCACCCCGTCCCTGTGTCCTGTGACGCCGTCACCCCCCATCCCTGTTCTCTGCATCCCCGTGTCCCCACATCCCCAAATCCCTATGCCCCCATATTCCCAAATCCGTGTCCCCATACCCCATGTCCCCCATCCCCATACCCTGTGTGACCAAGTCCCCATATTCCCATATCCTCACGGCCCTGCATCCCCATGTCATGGATCAGCACATCCCTGTGCCCCCAAATCCCTGTGTCTCCAAATCCCTGTGTCCCCAAATCCCTGTGTCCCCAAATCCCTGTGTCCCCATACCCCATGTCCTTCATCCCAATGCCCCCATGACCCCAAGTCCCCATATTCCCATATCCTCACGTCCCTGCATCCCCATGTCCCCATGTCGCATATCACCACATCCCTGTGTCCCCGTATTCCTGTGTCCCCAAATCCCTGTGGCCCCAAATCCCTGTGTCCCC
>NW_020921482.1:656-2836 GCF_003984885.1 Neopelma chrysocephalum
TCCTGTGTCCCCAAATCCCTGTGGCCCCAAATCCCTGTGTCCCCATACCCCTGTGTCCCAAACCCTATGTCCCCACATCCCAATGTCCCCGTGTCCCCAAGTCCCCATATTCCCATACCCTCATGTCCCTGCATCCCTGTGTCCCAGTGTCACCTTATCCCTGTGTCCCCCTCTTCCCATGTCCCTGGACCCTCATATCCCTGTATCCCAGTGTTCTCATATCCTGACTTCCCTGTATCCCAGTGTTCCCATGTCCTCACTTCCCTGTATCCCCACATCCCCCATCCCCGTGTCCCCATGTCACACAGCCCCAGGTCCTGTGTCCCCAAGGCCGCTATCCCTTTATCCCCATATCCCCCCATCCCTGTACCCCATGTCCCTGTGTTCCCATATCCCCCCATCCCTGCATCCCATGTTCCTGTGTCCTCATATCCCTCCATTCCCATGTCCTTGTGTCCCTGTATCCCATGTTCCTCCATCCCTGTATCCCATGTCCCTCCATCCCTGTATCCCATGTCTCTGTGTCCCTGTGTCCCCATATCCCTCCATTCCCATGCCCGTGTCCCCATATTCCTCCATCCTGTATCCCATGTCCCTGTGTCCCTGTATTCCACGTCCTCATGTCCCTCCATCCCTGTATCCCATGTCCCTGTGTCCCTGTATCCCATGTCCCCATGTCCCTTCATCCCTGTATCCCATGTCCCTGTGTCCCTGTATCCCATGTCCCTGTATTTCTCCATCCCCATATCCCACGTCCCCGTGTCCCTGTATCCCATGTCCCTCCATCCCTGTATCCCTTGTCTCCATGTCCTCCGTATGTGGGTTATCCCAGCTGTGGATTATCCTGGATATGATTGATCCAGGCATTGGTTATCCTGGATATGGATTATCCTGGCTGTGGGTTATCCCAGTGTGGGTTATCCCAGGTGTGGATTTTCCTGGCTATGCATTATCCCAGCTGTGGGTTGTCCTGGAATGTGGGTTATCCTGGCTGTGCATTATCCCAGGTGTGGATTGTGGTTTATCCAGGCATTGGTTATCCCAGTGTGGGTTATCCCAGGTGTGAATTATCCAGGATGTGCGTTATCCCAGGCGTGGATTATTCTGGATGTGGTTTATCCCAGGTGTGCATTATCCTGGATATGATTGATCCAGACATTGGTTATCCTGGATGTGGATTATCCCAGTGTGGGTTATCCCAGTGTGGGTTATCCCAGGTATGGATTATTCCAGTGTGGATTATCCCAGTGTGGGTTATCCCGGTGTGGGTTATCCCAGTGTGGGTTATTCCAGGCATGGATTATCCCGGCTGTGATTTATCCCCGCTGTGAGTTAAGGCATCATTTTGGGCCCCCCCCCGGGGCTGTGATGGGGGGTCTGGGACCCCCCTTGTGTCCATGACTGAGGGGGGGGGCCCCCAGGGCCCCCCGGGATCACTGGGGGAGGGTCCCAGAACCCACAGTGGGGTCATGGGGAGGGCTGGGACCACCGTGGTGGCCGTGGCGGTGACAGGGGTCCCCCAAGACCCACAGTGGGGCCATGGGGGGGGCTGGGACCCCCACCAGGGCCTTAGTGGTGACAGGGGTCCCCCAGAACCCACAGTGGGGTCATGGGGGGGGGGTTGGGACCCTCATGGTGGTGGCAGGGGCACTGACAGGACCCCCCGGGACCCCCATGGTGGTGGCAGGGGCAGTGACAGGACCCCCTGGGACCCCCGTGCTGGTGACAGTGGGGATGTCTGTGCCCCCCCCCCCCTCGGTGGCCATGGCAGGGGCAGGGACCCCTAAGGCCCACCCTGGGATGGGTGATGGGGTGCCTGTGTGTCCCCCCCCCCGGATCCATGGCCATGGCACTGGGGGTCCCTGTGCCCCCAGTCGTGCCCACGGCAGTGGCAGTGGAGGTCCCTGTACCCCCAGTCGTGCCCACAGCGGTAGCAGAACCTCCCCGGGACCCCCGTGGTGGCGGTGGCGGTGGCACTGGGGGTCCCTGTGCCCCCAGCCGTGCCCATGGCAGTGGCACTGGGGGTCCCTGTGCCCCCAGCCGTGCCCGTGGCAGGACTCCCCCCCCGGACCCATGGCAGTGGCACTGGGGTCCCCGTGTCCCCATTCGTGCCCATGGCAGTGGCACTGGGGGTCCCCGTGCCCCCAGCCGTGCCCATGGCAGTGGCAGGACCCCCCCCC
>NW_020921483.1:0-4996 GCF_003984885.1 Neopelma chrysocephalum
TGTGGTTCTGCCTGTCTCACACACACACACAAAAGTCTGGTGTAGTGCTGCCCTCAGGAAACCCCCCGAACTTGTTCCAGCTAAAGCCATGGAATTTGTCTTTGTTTCCCTTGGGTTCAGGGTCAGGCTGTGCCTGTGTCCAGCCCAGAGGCTCAGAAAAGCATTTCTCCCGTCCCACTGCAATCTGCTGCTGCAGACAGGACCCAGGCACTGGTGGCACTGGGAGTGAACAGCAGAGTGTTTCCAGGGGCTCTCTGAAGGAACACAAGTGTCCACAGAAGTCCCAGTCCTTCATCCCTGAATGAGCTCGTTCAGCCCAGGAAAAACTAAGTTTTATTTCCATGGAAGGAGGTTTTTCCCACTTTAACACCAGTTTGGTTCCAAACCAGTTTCTTCATTTCCTCCTCCCATTTTCCCTGAAGGACACTGACAGGGACCATGGACACTGACAGGGATCACAGAGTTTGTCCCTTGGCCATACAGCTCCTGTTGTGTGGCAGCACAGGAGAGGTTAATTGGAGCCCAGGCTCCAATCCCAGGGTGCCCCTTGAAGAAGAGCTTGAAATCAAACCGCTTTCCTATTGGGGGTTAAATTCATTCCCCATCGTGTAGTCGTGAAAGAAGTTGCCAGTGAATTTGCCAGAAAGCATAAAAAATAGAAGAGCTCACAGTTATACACAAATACAGGTAATTACTGTTCTGACTACACATTGCAGATTAATTTGGTGCAGTGATATTAAAAATCATAAACCCACATAACGCTGTGTAAGAGAACACAGATTGACCAAGTGAAGTCCTACATTAACAGAGATAAATTCGAGAAGGTCAGCAGTGCACTGTTTTACTCCTGCTAACACTTGTGGACAGTCTGACACTGACTTCATGTACAGGATGGACGTCCCTGTGCCTCTGGGGCTGCCAGTGCCATGGTGGGCAGCAGGAACCACAGAGGATGGTGCCAGTGAGGCAAAGAGCCACAGCCACAGCTTGGCTTCTGTGTCTGGGACAGCAGAATGGATTCTGTCATTCCATTTGCATGGCCTGTTGCAGTTCAACCATTTCAGTGTCTGACTGCCCAGGATCCTCTCACACTAAACTTCACAGACCAGCCTTTGGCACAGGGAGGCAAAAAGTTGCCTTTAATCCTTGCAAACATGGAAACCGCACATCCCAGGATATTGGCACAGCACAGCAGAGGAGTCCAGTTGTCAGAAATGATGGCAGGGGAGAAGAAGTGTGTAAGGAATTAGCTCGTGTGAACCTCTTGCCTTAGCTCGTGTGAACCTCTGAGACGGCAAGGCCATAAGAAAGCAACAGTGTCTTTGATGTGCTAAAGCTGGGTGATAAACAGGAGGTTGGCATTACCAAAACAAAGGCAACTGATAAGCCACCTGTGTAAACAAAGCAAGGGAGTTAAGATGATATCACCACTCGACCAAGTACCAATTAGGAGCTTAATCCCTGTAATATGGATGAACCTATTATAGAGTGTATATTAAGCTGCTGTCAATCTACAATAAACGAAGTTCCTGGATCCTTACATTAAGTGTCTAGAGCTTTCCATCGCGACAGAAGTGGAATGAGGAAGGATTTGCAAACCAAAGCACAGGGGTAATGATGCAGGCCTAAAGTCCAGTGATTTCATATTTATTCTCTACACTGAAAATAGGAAGAAAAAAATTGAGTTTTAAGTGACATTACATTAATACAGCTTTTGATTAATATAGAACAATTCAATCAGGTGCTCATGAAATGACCTCACTTCCCTCATCCTACCAATTAAACATCTTATTTTTGGTTTAATCTTCATATTTTGGAGTATATTTTGGTTGAATCTCAACTTTTTGCAGTTTATTGGGGCGAAAGTCTTCTTGCTATTTCTGAGGGTTTTTTAACTGAATCTTGGTGGTTTGGGTTTTTCTGGGCTGAATCTTGGTGTTTTGGAGGTTTTTATGGTCACAGGATGCCCAGTGAGTTCTAGAGATGGACTTGGGCAGGAGGAACCCCCAAGCCAACGTGCTCAGCCCTTGTTTTTCCCCCCCATCAGGATTTGTCCTTCCCAAAGCTTGGGCGGATGGAGGAGGAGGCTGCGAGGAAGAGGAAGATGCCGCGGGCCCCCCAGGCAGGTGAGGAGGAAGTCAGTGGCCCTTTGGGCTGGTGTTGTGCTGGCTCTGGCAGCCCAGCATGGCCCCCGGCTGCAGGACAACCCCGCTGCCGCCGCCGTCCTGCCGGGGCCGGAGTTGGAGGGATGTCCTTGGCCTTCCCTCTGGGCCGGAGGCAAATCCCCTCCCTGTCCTTCTTGCTTCCTGCCCCAGGCCCCGAGCTGAGGACGGAGAGCTCAGAGGACAAATCCCCCTGTGAGAAGCTGGAGGGAGAGGCTGTTTTGAAGGGCTCCACGGCACAGGAAGGCAGTGGGGAGGAAAAGGCCCAGAGATCCCCCCGCAGGAGGGTCTCCAAAGCCAGCCCAGGGTGCTCTGAGGGGTAAAGACCCAGCCTGTGCCGGGAAGGCGGCCGGAGCTTGAGGCAGAGCTCTGACCTGGTGGTCCCTGAGCAGCCTCCAAGCAGGGAGAAGCCCTTCAAGTGCTTGGAATGTGGGAAGAGCTTCAGGCAGATCTCCCACCTGATCCTACACCAGCGCATCCACACTGGGGAACGGCCCTACACGTGTGGGGAATGTGGGAAGAGCTTCAGGCAGAGCTCCCACCTGATCCTACACCAGTACATCCACACTGGTGAACGGCCTTACACATGTGGGGAATGTGGGAAGAGCTTCAGGAACAGCTCCCACCTCTGTGCCCACCAGCTCATTCACACTGGGGAACGGTCCTACAAGTGCTTGGAATGTGGGAAGAGGTTTCCGACCACCTGGAATCTCCTCGTGCACCAGCGGACGCACACGGATGAGAGGCCCTTCCACTGCACTGACTGTGGGAAGGGCTTCAAGCACAACTCCACCCTCATCACCCACCGGTGCATCCACACCAGGGAGAGGCCCTACAATGTGGGGAGTGTGGGAAGAGCTTCACCCAGAGCTCTGCCTTGACCAGACACCAATGGACCCACCAGTAAGGGAAGCCCTACCAGTGCCCCGACTGCGGGAAGAGCTTCGGCAGCTGCTTCCACCCCCAATGAAGCCCCTGATGGTGAGGCAACCCCTGGAGTCCAGTGACTGTCAGTCCATCCCTTTCGACCACAAAGGGCCGGTCCCCTTTCCCAGGGACAGGTTCTTCCAACAGAACCCTTCTTGGGGAGTGTGTGGAGATTCCTGCCTTGGCTGGAGACCCCCCCAAGGTCACTGCTGGAGGTTGAGAGCAGAGATCTCCCCACGAGCATTAGTCTGGGGGAGTTCTATCCATCTCTAATTAAGAATTCTTGCTTTTGTGCCAGCTTTAGTAGAATTGCTTCAACAAGTGCTTTAGTGTAGAGCACTGTTCTATGTTATACTGTACTCCTGGTAGTTTTAGTGTTTCTATTGTGCAGTAAAAAAATTCTGATGAAGATCTTTTGTCTGATCATTTGTATCCCTAAATAATTCCTTTCTATCAATAGATCTGATTTGCCATCATTAAAACTTTGGGGACAAAAGTGGTTCAGTCACACCTCTGTAATTCCTCTAAACTGAAAGTGTTGGCATAATCCAAGGCTGAGATTGGATCCAGCAGTCCCCAGCACCCCATAGGAAGTTGGTAGCTCAGGGGGGCCACCCCCCTTTCCCAGCCCCCCTGTACCCAAAGACCCTCATAGGACCATCTGATCCACCAGACCACCCTCCCTTTTCCATGCTTCTCCCTGTTCCTTCCACTTTTCCATAGTCCCCTCAATCCCCACCCCACCCCCGGATTACTCTGGGGGTCCAAACCCCCATTTTTCCCTCCTCTCACGTCTTCCACATCATTTCCCCAATCCCCAGCTTCCTCCAACTCAGTTTGGGGTCCCACCACCCCAAAAAAAGGGGTTAGGTGGGGTCCTGGGTGGGCTCTGAGTATGTTTGGGGGGTTCTCCAGGGCCTGTGGGGAGATTTAGGGGGGTCCCAGCACCTTTTAGGGTGAGCTGGGTGCATTTTAAGGGGCAGGTGCCCCACCAAGACCCTCCCAGAGCAAGTTGACACGGGGGGAACAAAGGGGGGTCCCCATTCCCGATCCATCCTGGGGCCGGTTCTGCCCCCCCCAAATTCAGCTACACCCCTCGGGGTCCCTCCAAGCCCCTCCCCCACTGTCCCCCAATAACCAGGACTGGGGCGAACTGGGAAGCTTTACTGGGATCACTGGGAGCAGCCGGGCAGAGGCACAGTGACAGCAGAGGAGGGGGGGACACACGACCCCCCAAAATCCTCACGGGGACGGGGTGTGGGGGTCCAGGCTGGGCCCGAGGCCCCGGGGAGGCGCTGCGACCGCTGCTGGCTCAGGAGCTCTGTGGGGAGAGAAAAGGGGGTGACACCGGGGTGGGGGGACAGGGGGGACACCAGGATACACCAAGACCTGGACTGGATCCAGTGGGACCAGAACTGGGGCAACAGGGATCATACTGGGAGCACCTGGCAGCACGTTAGAGGCAACTGGGATATACTGGGAGTGGCTGAGAGTGACTGGAACCATAGTAGGGATGACTGGGAGCAACTGGAACCACGCTGGGGGCAACTGGGATCCTACTCGGAGCAGCTGGGCCCCTGCTGGAGTCATACTGGGATCATACTGGGAGTGACTGCAATAATACTGGGAGTGTGTGGGAGAGACTGCAGCCATACTGGGGATGAGTGGGATCAAACTGGCTTTGTACTGGAAGTGTCTGGAAGTTACTGGGATCATACTAGGGGTGACTGGATTCGTACTGGGATCATAGTGGGAGCAACTGGGACCATGCAGGGGGCAAATGGCATCCTCCAGGAAGTGACTGAGAGTGACTGGGGCCATACTGGACTCAGACTGGGAGTCCCTGAGAGTGAAAGGAACCATCCTGGGGGAGGGGCTGGGAGCAACTGGGACCACCTTGAGGGCAA
>NW_020921484.1:0-8133 GCF_003984885.1 Neopelma chrysocephalum
TCACTCACCAGAGTCCTTTCTCTGTTCCTGCTGCGTCCCCTGGGGTTGCAGAACTCTCCTTTACCAGTTCACAGGGAGATTTAGGACTTGATCTCTGGGTGACTCCACCCTGGGTAGGATTCTGCTCCAGGGCTCCATTCCCTGCTGACTGGATGGGACGGGCTGTCCCTGCAGATCCTCTGTGCTCTCCTGCACTTCCTGAGTTCCTACAGACAAGTTCTCACCTGCCATCAGAGCCCTCACAAGCTGCAGAGCCCCAGGCAGGTGACTTGGAGACCATTTGCCACTGGCCACCAGCACAGAACATCTGAACCAGCCCTCAGTCCCTCAAGTTCCCCAGTGAGTCACTTCTCTCACTGCAGGGACTGAATGGGGAAACAAGCAAAGCAATGAGACTTTGGAGAGTCTATTCCTTGGCCTTGTTCTTTACACCAACCTTTCAAAAAGAACAAAGTCTTCAGGAACTGCCCAGGGGGATCCCCTTTCATGATGGAAATGATGTTAAGGAGCCCAGCTCTGTCCCAGCAGTGCCCAGGGCCTGTCCCTGCCCATGGTCACAGGACTGACACACAGCAGGGACTGAGCTGCCAGAGCACCCAGGCCTTGGGCAAGGAGCAGAAAGGAGAGGGAGGCAGTGGAAAAAGAGCATCTCTGAAAAGGCCAAGAGCTGCTGCTCCCTGGCAGTGCTCCTGTACCAGGACTCTTTACCCCTTCTCCTCTGCACACAGGCACTGCCTTCCAGCTTCAGGGAAGTTGTTGGAGGCAGAATCACAAAAAAAGAATTCAAGTCCTTTATTCTATTCAGAGATTGTGATTCCTCATGTACAGAATAACAAAGGCAAGATGTTTGACAAAGAAGTTGCTGCAGAAACTTTTATTTTGTTCAAATGCACACAGAGAATGATTCCTCATTTACACAATTGTGGGTCAAAACAAAGAGGTAGAGAGTGAATTAGGTAAGAGATGAAGAATAAATTTCTGTGTTAACAATATCAAAAGAGTAAAAAAAATGTAGGAAACGCCCCCAACCACCACTCTCAAAAGGTTTATAAGGCAGGCTGGGCCAGTAAAGGGTTACACAATGAGTGTTCTGCAGAAGAAAAGAGGCACTTTATTGCTCCTGAAAAACATCCAGTCATCATTTTCCTTATGGCATCCTTGAGCTCCTGGTTCCTCAGGCTGTAGATGAGGGGGTTCAGTGCTGGAGGCACCACTGAGTACAGAACTGACACCACCAGATCCATGGATGGGGAGGAGATGGAGGGAGGTTTCAGCTGAGAAAAAACACCAGTGCTGACAAAAACTGAGACCACAGCCAGGTGAGGGAGGCAGGTGGAAAAGGCTTTGTGCCGTCCCTGCTCAGAGGGGATCCTCAGCACAGCCCTGAAGATCTGCACATAGGAGAAAACAATGAAAACAAAACAACCAAACACGAAACAGGCGCTAAGCATAAGAAGCCCAATTTCCCTGAGGTAGCCTGAGTGTGAGCAGGAGAGCTTGAGGATGTGTGGGATTTCACAGAAGAACTGGCCCAGGGCATTGCCCTGGCACAGGGGCAGGGAAAATGTATTGGCTGTGTGCAGCAGAGCATTGAGAAACCCAGCGGCCCAGGCAGCTGCTGCCATGTGGGCACAAGCTCTGCTGCCCAGGAGGGTCCCGTAGTGCAGGGGTTTGCAGATGGCAACGGAGCGGTCGTAGCACATGATGGTGAGGAGGGAAAACTCTGCTGAGATGGAGAGTAGAAAGAAAAAGAGCTGTGCAGCACATCCCGTGTAGGAGATGGTTGTGGTGTCCCAGAGGGAATTGTGCATGGCTTTGGGGACAGTGGTGCAGATGCAGCCCAGGTCTGTGAGGGAGAGGTTGAGCAGGAAGAAGCCCATGGAGGTGTGCAGGTGGTGGTCGCAGGCTACGGCGCTGAGGATGAGGCCGTTGGCCAGGAGGGCAGCCAGAGAGATGCCCAGGAAGAGCCAGAAGTGCAGGAGCTGCAGCTCCCGCCTGTCTGCAAATGCCAGGAGAAAAAACTGGGACATCAGGCTGCTGTTGGACATTTGTTATTCCGTAGTACAGGGTCTGTTCAGAAAAGGAAAGCACAGGGAACTGTTAAGACAGGCCCCTCTCAGCAAAGCCCCTCCAACTAAAGGCATTTCTTTTCTCTGGTTTGTGCTCTCTCAGGGTGCTGTGAGGAGCAGCAGCTCTGCCCATGTGCTGCCAAGGGCTCAGCTTTGCTCTGCTGCAGTGCAGACATGGAGCTGGTTTGGGACAGCTCTCATGATCACAGGGGATGTCACATGGAACCCAGCTTTGATGGAGAAGTTCAATTCCTGTACTGGTGTCTTGGAGCAATTTGGGCTGCAGGAGAGAGGCACAGAGTATCCTTAAAATAATTTTGACTGGGCTTTTTGTTACAATCACAACACCTGGGGGGTGTTTTCTTAGGGTAAAATTTTTCTGATGACAATTCTGCAGAGTGTTGAGACAGGACAGGCAGAAGGGCTGAGCTCTCCCTTGCTTATTGCAGAGCCAGGAGAGCTGCAGTGCCTCTCAGTGTGTTTCCCATCTGCCCTGCACTTTCCCTTGGGCTGCCTTGAAGAGGACTTCACACACAGATTCATCTTTAAAAACCCCACCAAGATCTGTGCTGAGAGCAGGGCAGTGCTGCTTGAAAGGGCAGCTCTGTGAAGTGTCCCCTGTGCCAGCCCAGAGGTGCAGCTGTGCTGGACAGAGCAGGACAGGAGCCCTCCCACAGAGAAGCCAAGGGCTGGGACAGGAGAGTGCCCACCCCCAAGGGAAGGCTCAGCACTGCCCAGGATCCTGTGCTCATTTCTGATCCTGCCTGAAAGATTCATCTCTGAGAGGAAAAGAGTTTGAATTTCAGTGCAGCCTCCTGAACTGAGAGAACAATGTCTGTGCTACAATGCCTAAGCAGGAAACACACCCCAGAACTAATTCCTTTCCTGTAGCCCCTGTGTTTTCTGAGCTTTGCAAAAAATTCTGCATTGAACATGGTGTAGTGGTCTGGAGCTGTGAGTAGGTGTGACCCTGCAACAGTGAGACATGGAAAAGATCCTCCCTCAGCTGCCAGGTTTGCTCCTTGCCCACAGCCATTGTGCCCCAGCCCTGGGTGCAGCTCCCCGGGCCGGCTGAGAGCTGCCCCTGGCAGGCAGCAGAGTCCCTGCCCAGCACAGCGCCCTGGGCTGCAGGACCCTGCTCTGCCCCACAGCTCTGGGCACCCCTGGCTGCACCCCCGGCTTCACAGCTCTGCCAAAGTGCCCCAAAACAGCCCCCTGTTCACCCATCCCATCAGCTGGGGCTGGGCCAGCTTTAGGAGATGCCTCCAGGAGCTGCCCCTGCACTGCCCTGCAGCCACAGACTCACCATGTGCAGCCCTGCCAAGATTCCTCCTGCAGGGAGCTCTCAGCCCTCCTGCCAGTGCTGAGCCCCTGGAAGCTCTGTCTGTGCCCTGCTGGTGTCCCTGAGCTGCCCTGGCAGTGCCCTCAGCCCTGCTGGGCTGTGCAGAGGAGCTGCTCACCAGCAGAGCTGTCTCTTTGAAGCTCTTCTTGCTTGCCAGGAGCTCCCTGTGTGCCAGGAGCCCGGCCCAGCTCAGCAGCACAGCAACAGCCCCAGGCATTTCATGACCCTCGGGGGGTTTGGCGTTGTTTACATGAGACTCAGTCCCTGAGAGGAAGTTCAAACAACTTCTCAAGAAGTCAAAGTGAGATTGAAACACTAAAGTTTCTTGTAGTGCTAATGAGTCTCACTGAGGGACACAACTAAGAACGTGTCCCCAGGTTCCAGTTAGAGCAGAAAACTGCAGACAGTGATGACAAGGATGGACAAGCAAGGGAAAGGTGTCTCGAATGCTGAATAAACATTGACTTGTTTCCTTAATCCAACAGGCCAAGACCTGACCCGCAGCCCCTGGGAAGGCAGATCCTGTCCCTGCCTCATTCCTCAGGGCTCTTCCTGGGGCACTGGGATGTGAGATGTGCAATGCCAAGGGCAGGACCATGGGGTGGCACCTGCCAGGCTGCTGAGCAGGGACAAGGAGGCCATGAGGCCCCAGGGCTGCAAGGGCCACTTGTCTCCTCCTGGCATCAGGGGCACAGACAGCAGCCATGGCCAAAGGCCTGCAGAAGGTGGCTCTGTCAGGGCCTTTCAGCTTCTCCCCCTCCCTGTCTCCTCTGCAGCCCAGGCTGTCCTACGGTGTCCATGCCCTGCCCCTTTCCCTGCAGGCTGTCGTCATCCCCCCGGCTGCCCCACCTGGCTGGCACCTTCCTGCACTGACATCTCTGCGTCCTCCCTGGTTCTTCCTGGACACACAAAGCCTTGGGCTCATCCAGACTCCTCCTGGGTGACGTGTTGCACCACATCATTGCCCTCAGAGTGAAACTCCGTTCTCTTTGTTTCCAGTCTGCACCTCCCCAGCTGAACTTGGCATTATTTCTTTATTTCTCATGCTGTTTCCTGTTATGACAAAAGGATCTTTCATCTCTGAAACCACCCTTCAACCCTCTCTGGCTGCTCCTGTGCTCTCCTCAGTCTCCACATCATGGAGCCCAGAGCTCCTTAGTCCCTACTGAGTGGTCATGGGCTTGAGGCCTCCAAATCTTTTCTTGGGAGATCCCTGGGTACTCTCCAAGGTATTTGCAGATGAACACAGGGTGCTGGTAGTTTAAGGAAATCCCAGGGATACTTTTTACCAAGGCCTGTAGTGGTAGAACAGGGGGCAATGACTTAGAACTGAAAGACTGGAGTCTTATATTGATAATAGGAAGAAATATTTAATAATAAGGGTGGCAAGAACTCAGACAGGTTCCCAGAAAACTGGATGTCCCATCCCTGGATTTGTCCAAGGTCAGGGACTGTGAGTAACCTGAATTAGTGGAAGATGTCACTGTCCATGTCCAGTTGCTTAGACAAGATGACCTTTTATCTCCTTTCCAACCCAAACCATTCTGTGATTCTTTGAGTCCCAAACTCCTTCTCCAAAGAATTGCCATATCTAGGACATGAATTACCATTCTAAGCCCAAAAGGTAAAAAATAATTGAAAGAGAGTTCCAAAATATTTGTGTGAAGGCTTCACCAAGTGGGTCAATGGCAGAGCCTCTCAGCATGACCTCACAAATGTGGATGGAGTTTTCATGTTCAGGGTCTGAAACTTATGATGGGCAATAAGAAAGCACATTTGGGGACTGAGGAAGGCTTGTCATGGGATTTCTAGGAAAGAACCAAAGGAAAGGAAAAGATGGGATCACGGCAGTTTGAGGTGGAACAAGCATGAGAAAACAGGGAAAAGGAATGAAAAAGCTGGTCATGGTAAACAGGAGGATGCTCAAGACACTTCCCAGGCCATGCCCTGACACCGATCACCACAGCCTGTCTTTTTTTCTTAATAACTCCATTGCCAAGAAGTTTCTCTGTCCAGGGGTCTCTCTGCTCCTGGCATAGATTGTGGCCGAAGTTCCAGCCCCTGCAGTGGGAAGCACTAACAGTAAACTCCTGAGTTCTTTGGGGGGCCAGACTAGTGTGTGTGTGTGTGTGTGTGTGGGTTGGAAGCACAAAACAGTGAAGGAAATGCAAAGCTCGACTCACTACAGGGCCCGTGGGGATCAGAACAGACACGGAAATCAGAGGAAAGTCCTGTGGTGTGTGTTGACATATTACGGATGAGGAAAATGGAGCGAGGTGGAAGCTGCATGGTCTCTTTGTTCTCCTTGATACCCAGAGATGTTTTGTACAAACCAAGTGCACCTCCTACTAAGAAATATTCTGTACAACATGCCCACAAAAGAAATGGAAAGTTGGACCACAGTGCCACCCACAGCACTTTGCACAGTCCTGGTTAATAAGGTATAAAATGTACCCTGAATTTGTCCCTAAGTGGGGGATGAGAATTCAACACAACATGTGCAGGGACAGATGGAGGGGTTTGTCCCCCTGGCCCTGCCCACAAGGGACACCTTTCAGGAAGGGTTGTGGCCTTGGCTGTGCTGAGTGTTGACCCGGGCAGTGCAGCTTGGGATTGCAGTGGCACTGTCAGGGCTCTGCAGAGCTCCTGGGAGTTCCTGCATTTGTCCCCAGCAATGCCAGAGAACTGCAGGGGTTGCAGTCAATCCCTTGTGCTCTTTGTGACCCCAGCTGGCTCTGCTGAATGGGAGCAGGCCTGAGTTTCCCAGACTGTTCCTGCATCCAGTGTCGGGCCCGCAGTGACATTTCTGCAGCATTAAATTGGCGCAGTGGCAGGATGGCCATGGATCCATTCCTGCAGAAACACAATGGTGCTGCATCCCAGGCAGGGATAGAATGGGCCCACAAATTTTGGAAGGATAAGAAGCAGGGAGTTTTGGCACTGTGGAATCCCATGGAACCAAGGGAACCCTGGGACATGGTGGAACCTCATGGAATCAAGGGGACATTGTGACCCTGCAGCACCTCATGGAACCAAAGGGAGTCTGGGACGTGGCAGGGCCTGATGGAAACAAAAGAACCTCCTGGGATCAAAGGGACCCCGGGACACTGCCAAAACTCAGGGAGACAAGGGAACCCCAGGACACTGTGGAATCTCCCGGAATCCAGGGGCCATTGGAATACACTGGGGCCTCCTGGAACCAAAAGGAACATGGGACACTGTGGAACCTCATGGAATCAAAAGGACCCCGGGACTCTGTGGAACGTCAGGGAATCAAGGGGCCAGTGTGACATCCCAGAACCTTTTGGAACCAAAGGGAACCAATGGGACATTGTGGAATCTCATAGAATCAAGGGTCCATTGTGACACTGGGGAAAATGATGGAATCAGTGGGTCATTGTCACCATCATACATTCCTATTACTATGGTCAGTTACCATGGCAACCATCATATTATCCCATTGCTACAGTCGGTTACCATGGCAACCAGCATATTTTCCACTGCTACAGTAAGTAAACATCATAAATGCCCATTGCTACAGTCAGTTACCATAGCAACCATCATTCATTCCTAATGCTATGGTCAGTAATCATGGCAACAATCATACATTCCTATCGCTATGATCAGTTACCATGGTAACCATCATTCATTCCCATTGCTACAGTCAGTTACCATGGCAACCAGCGTACATTCTCATTTGCACTGTCAGTTACCATGGCAAAAACCATACCAGTGCTACAGTAGGTTACCATGGCAATGATCATGCATTTCCGTTGCTACGGTCGGTTACCATGGCAACCACTGTGCATTCCCATTGCTATGGTCACCATGGAACCATCATATATCCCCATTGCTACAGTTGGTTACCACGGCAACCACCATATTTCCCACTGCTACGGTCAGTTAGCATGGGAACCACCATACATTGTCATTTCCATGGTCAGTTTCCATGGCAACCATCAAACAGTCCTATTGCCAGGCTCAGTTACCATGGCAACCATCATACATTCCCGTTGCTAAAGTCAGTTACGATGGCAACCAGCACACTTCCCACTGGTAGTCAGTTACCATGGAAACCATCACATTTCCCCCTGCTACAGTCAGTTACCATGGCAACCATCTTACATTCCCGTTGCTACAATCAGTTACCATGGCAACCATAATACATTCCAATTGCTATGGTCAGTTACTGTGGCAACCAGCATACTACCAACTGCTACGGTCAGTTACCATGGCAACAGTCACACATTCTCATTTCCAAGGTCAATTACCATGGTAACCATCATACATTTCTGTTCCTAGGGTCAGTAACCATGGGAACCAGCTCACATTCTCATTGCTATAGTCGGTTACCATGGCAACCATCACCCATTCCCATTGCTACGGTTGCTTACCATGGCAACCATCACACATTCCAAGTGCTAAGGTCGGTTACCATGGCAACAAGCATACATTCCCATTGCTTTGCTTGGTTACCATGGCAACCAGCACACATTCCAAGTGCTAGGGTCGGTTACCATGGCAACAATCATACATTCCCATTGCCAGTCGGTTACCATGGCAACCATCATACATTCCCATTGCTACGGTCAGTTACCATGGCAAGCATCACACATTCCTATAGCTACAGCAAGTTACCATGGCAACCATCATACATTCACATTGCTACAGTTGGTTACCATGGTAACCACAACACATTCCCCTTGCTATGGCCGGTTACCA
>NW_020921485.1:0-442 GCF_003984885.1 Neopelma chrysocephalum
CAGAGGGGAGGTCGTGATGTCACGGGGATAATAGGATACCACATGAGAGATGATGTCACAGGGGAGGATGTGCTGTCATGGGGATCTGTGATGTCATGGGGAGGTGTGATGTCATATGATGGATGTGACGTCATGGAGGAGATGGGATGTCACAGGGGAGCTGTGATGTCATGGGGAGGTGTGATGTCATAGGGAAGATTTGATGTCATAGGTACGATGTGATGTCACAGGGATGATATGGCATCACAGGGGAGATGTGATGTCATATGATGGATGTGACGTCATAGGGGAGATATGATACCATCTGATGAATGTGACGTCACAGAGGAGCCTTGATGTCACAACAAGGGTGTGATATCACAAGGAAGATGTGATGTCACAACAAGGATGTGATGTCACAGGAGAGGTGTGATGTCACAGGGATGAAATGATATCACAGGAG
>NW_020921485.1:452-2948 GCF_003984885.1 Neopelma chrysocephalum
TCACAGGAGAGGTGTGATGTCACAGGGATGAAATGATATCACAGGAGAGGTGTGATTTCACAGGTAGGATGTGATGTCACAGGGGAGCTGTGATGTCATGGGGTGGTGTGATGTCATGGGGAGGTGTAATGTCATATGATGGTTGTGACATCATAGGAGAGGACGTGATGTCACAGGGGAGCTGTGATGTCATAGCAGAACTGTGATGTCTCGGGGAGAATGCGACGTCACAGGGATGATATGGTATCGCAAAAGAGATATTATGTTATATGATGGATGTGACATCATAGGGGAGCTGTGATGTCACAGGAAGGATGTGATGTCAGGGGGGATGATATGATATCACAGGAGAGATGTGATGTCATATGATGGATGTGATGTCATAGATGAGATGTCATGTCACAGGAAGGATATGATGTCACAGGAGAACTCGATTATATGTATCAAAGGAGAGATGTGATGTCATATGATGTCATATGATGGATGTGACGTCATAGAGGAGCCTTGATATCACAACAAGGATGTCATGTCACAGGCAGGACGTGATGTCACAGGGGAGCTGTGATGTCATGGGGGAGATGTGATGTCCCAAGGGACTAAGTGATGCCACAGGGATGATATCACAGGAGAGATGTAATGTCATATGCTGGATGTGATGTCCGCTGTGGTGTCACAGAGGAGATGTGACGTCACAGGGGAGATGTGATGTCATATGATGGTTGTGACGTCATAGAGGAGGATGTAATGACACAATGGGTGCTGTGATGTCATAGGGGAGCTGTTATATCATGGGAAGGATGTGATGTCACAGGGATGATATGATATCACAGGAGAGATATGATGTCATATGATGGATGTCTTTGTTTCCCTTGGGTTCAAGGTCAGGCTGTTTTATTTCCATGGATGTCTAGAGATGAGTTAAGGGTAGCTCAGACCTTTTGGTGAGGAAGGAGTTGTTTATTCTTGAGCATTTGAACTCAGCCTTTGTTCCTGGTTTCTTCCCACTGTTTCAGAGCAGTTCATTTCCCATGGGGAAAGCTCTGATTCCCCAGCACAGTCAGGTTCTCCTGAGCTCAGGATCTTTCACTGGTCTCATTTTTCTCCAGTATTAATTCTGTGCCAAATTCTTGCTTCCTAGGTCAGTGAAATATTAGAAGATAGAGAATCTCACCTGGATCTTGGACAGAACACTTATATATTTCTTTATTCTATTGAATTCTTCCCTTCTAGTTATGGATGACAGGACACCCATGTGGAAAGTCCCTTTTCTGGTTTTCAGGACTTAAAATCGACGCTTTTCTGGTGTCAGTATTTATTGGAGTGTTATTTATTCAACCGTGAGTGCTGAATTGAGTGTTCCTTGCACCTTTAAAAAGTGCAACCCCTTTCATCTCTTGTTTTAAAAACCATGCATTAGATGTCAGACGACATAAAGACAGCACGTAGAGATAACCATGATGTAAGGGATGGTTCCAGTCATCCCGTGTATGGATAAAAGATTTCCAAGGCTTTGTTCCAAGGCCGCTGCCCCGCCCCCACCCTCTGCCTGCTGCCCCCGCGCCCCTGGCACCTGATTGGCCGCCGCCCCACCAATGGGCCGTCCCAGGGGATGCAAATGTCCCTCCTACTGCATATTCATGAGCTCAGGGCGGGGCTTTGAACCCTTGATCAGGCGCGGGTGAGCTTTTGGTCCCCACCCGCTGCCGCCGCACCCGGAGCGCACCCGTGCCAAGTGCGCGGGGTCAACCACTTTGTTCATGGCCAGGCTTCGCGAACGAAGATTTGGGAAGGGCTCTACCCACATTTCTTGCAAGCACGTTGGTGGCTAAAAAGGCCAATACGAGAAAGGCAAGTCCGGTTGCAAAAGGCACAGCAGAAAGACTCCTTAGGTGGTACATTCTGCAAGGCTCGATTCTTTCTGCGTTGTCTTTTCTCCTCAAGGGTGATCCTGCGTGCCTTCTCAAAAGCATCAGCAGCGTTATAGATGGTGTGTCTCCAGGCCTCCCAATTAGAGGCCAGAGTGGACCAGTTATGGTGATCAATATGCCTGAGGCTGAGATGTTGCTTCAGGGAGTCCTTGTATCTTTTCTTCGGGGCTCCTCTCTTGCGGCAGCCGGTGGCAAGTTCACCATAAAGCAGGATCTTAGGGAGGCGGTGGTTGGTCCTTCATCCTGGAGACGTGCCCTGCCCATCGCAGTTGCGTTCTCAGTAACATGGCCTCAATACTTGTGATTGCTGCCTGTTCTAGAACAGATGTATTGGTCACATAATCTGACCAGTGGATGTTTAGGATTGTACGGAGGCAGCGTTGATGGAAGCATTCTAGGAGACACAGGTGGTGGCGGTAGATGACCCATGATTCGGAACCATATAAAAGAGTAGACAGCAATATGGCTCTGTAAACACTGATCTTGGTACTTTTCTTCAGGTATTTATTACGCCAAACTCTTTTATGGAGTTTTCCAAAAGCACTATATGCCTTCGCTAACCTATTGT
>NW_020921486.1:0-1445 GCF_003984885.1 Neopelma chrysocephalum
GGAGGGGTTACTGGTCTGTACTGGGAAGGACTGGACCATACTGGGAGCACTGGGAGGGGTTACTGGTTCAAACTGGGAGGGTGGGAGGGGTTATTGGGCTGTCCTGGGAATGAATGGGCGGCAACTGGGCCATACTGGGAGGGCTTACTGGGCTGTGCTGGGAGCACTGGGAGGGGTTACTGGTCCAAACTGGGAGTACTGGGAGCGGTTACTGGTCCATACTGGGTGCACTGGGAGGGGTTACTGGTCCATACTGGGAGCACTGGTAGGGGTTACTGGGCTGTACTGGGAGCACTGGGAGGGGTTACTGGGCTGTTCTGGTCCATACTGGGAGCACTGGGAGGGGTTACTGGTTCAAACTGGGAATGAATGGGGGGTGACTGGTCCAAACTGGGAGCCTGGGAGGGGTTACTGGGCTGTCCTGGGAGGGACTGGAGTCTGGTCTGGAGGGTGTCACTGGTCCAAACTGGTCCAAACTGGTCCATACTGGTCTATACTGGTCCGTAACCCCCCTCTCTCTCCCCACAGCCCCCACACCAGTCCATCCTGGTCCGTACTGCTCCGTACTGGTGTCTAACACCGCATCCCTCCCCACAGCTCCTTTACCGCTCCATACTGGTCTATACTGGTCCATACTGGTCCATACTGGTCCGTACTGGTCTCTAACCCCCCTCTCTCTCCCCACAGCCCCCACACCGGTCCATACTGGTCCGTACTGGTCCATACAGGTCCCTAACACCTCCTCCCTCTCCACAGCCCCCATACTGGTCCATACTGGTCCATACTGATCCCTACTGATCCCTACTGATCCATACTGGTCCATACTGGTCCATACTGGTCTCTAATCCCCCTGTCCCTCCCCACAACCCCTTCACCAGTCCATACTGGTCCATACTGGTCTGTACTGGTCTCTAACCCCCCTGTCTCTCCCCACAGCCCCCACACCAGTCTATACTGGTCCATACTGGTCCCTACTGGTCCATACTGGTCTCTAAACCCCCTCTCTCTCCCCACAGTCCCCATACTGATCTGTACTGGTCCATACTGCTCCATAGTGCTCCATACTGGTCCGTACTGGTCCTTAACGCCTCGTCTCTCTCCACTGCCCCCATACTGGTCCATACTGCTCTGTACTGCTCCATACTGGTCCCTAACCCCCCTCTCTCTCCCCACAGCCCCCACACCAGTCCATACTGGTCCGTACTGGTCCGTACTGGTGTCTAACACCCCATCCCTCCCCACAGCCCCTGTACCGGTCTATACTGGTCCATACTGATCTGTACTGGTCCGTACTGGTCCATACTGGTCCCTACTGGTCCATACTGGTCCCTAACGCCCCCTCTCTCTCCACAGCCCCCATACTGGTCCATACTGGTCCATACTGATCCATACTGGTCTCTAACCCCCCTCTCTCTCCCCACAGCCCCCACACCAGTCCATACTGG
>NW_020921486.1:1455-7653 GCF_003984885.1 Neopelma chrysocephalum
TAACCCCCCTCTCTCTCCCCACAGCCCCCACACCAGTCCATACTGGTTCATACTGGTCTATACTGGTCCCTACTGATTCCTACTGGTCCCTACTGGTCCATACTGGTCTCTAACGCCCCCTCTCTCTCCACAGCCCCCATACTGGTCCATACTGGTCTATACTGGTCTGTACTGGTCCATACTGGTCCATAGTGGTTTCTAACCACACCTCCCTCCCCACAGCCCCCACACCAGTCTATACTGGTCCATATTGGTCCATACTGGTCCGTACCGGTCCATACTGGTCGATACTGGTCCGTACTGGTCTGTACTGCTCCGTACTAGTCTATACTGGTCCATACTGGTCTGTACTGGTCCGTACTGGTCCATACTGGTCCCTAACCCCCCTTCTCTCTCCCCACAGCTCCACACCAGTCCATACTGGTCCATACTGGTCTATACTGGTCCATACTGATCCCTACTGGTCCATACTGGTCCGTACTGGTCCGTACTGGTCCATACTGATCCCTACTGGTCCCTAACACCCCCTCTCTCTCCACAGCCCCCACATTAGTCCATACTGGTCCATACTAGTCCATACTGGTCCATACTGGTCCATCCTGGTCCCTAACACCCCCTCTCTCTCCACAGCCCCCACATCAGTCCATACTGGTCCGTACTGGTCCATACTGGTCCCTAATGCCCCCTCTCTCTCCACAGCCCCCATACTGGTCCGTAGTGGTCCATACTGGTCCATACTGCTCCGTACTGCTTTGTACTGCTCCATACTAGTCTATACTGGTCCATACTGGTCTGTACTGGCCCACAGTGGTCCGTACTGGTCTGTACTGCTCCATACTGGTCCATACTGGTCCATACTGGTCCATACTGGTCTATACTGGTCCCTAACACTCCGTCTCTCTCCACAGCCCCCATACTGGTCCATAATGGTCCATACTGGTCCATACTGGGCGATGACAGCAAAGTGGTACGCCACCATCGACATTGCCAACGCGTTCTTCTCCATTCCCTTAGTGGCAGAGTGCAGGCCACAGTTTGCTTTCACCTGAAGGGGCGTTCAATATGCCTGGAATCGACTGCCCCAGGGGTGGAAGCACAGTCCAACCATCTGCCATGGACTGATTCAGGCCACACTAGAAAAGGGTAAGGCTCCAGAACACATCCAGTACATCGATGACATCATTGTATGGGGGGACACAGCAGAAGAAGTTTTTGAGAAAGGACAGAAGATTATCCAGGTTCTCCTCAAGGCTGGTTTCACCATCAAGAAGAGTAAGGTCAAGGGATCTGCCTGAGAGATCCAGTTCCTAGGGGTGAAATGGCAAGATGGATGACGCCAGATACCAACAGATGGAATCAGTAAGATTGTAGCAATGGCTCCACCAACAAACAAGAAAGAGACCCAAGCTTTTCTGGGAGCCATAGGCTTCTGGAGGATGCACATCCCAGAGTACAGCCAGATTGTGAGCCCTCTTTACTTTGTGACCGGTAAAAAAAACAACTTCCAGTGGGATCCTGAACAACAACATGCTTTCAGGCAGATCAAGCAAGAGATTGCACATGCTGTGGCTCTTGGACCAGTCAGGACGGGACCAGATGTAAAGAATGTGCTCTACACTGCAGCTGGAGACAAAGGTCCTCATGGAGCCTCTGGCAAAAGGTGCCTGGTGAGACACGAGGGCGACCACTGGGTTTCTGGAGCCGAAGCTACAGAGGTTCTGAGGCCAATTACACCCCTGTGGAGAAGGAAATCTTAGCAGCGTACGAAGGCATAGGAGCAGCTTCAGAGGTAATTGGTACCGAAGCACAGCTCTTCCTGGCACCCCGATTACCAGTGTTGAGCTGGATGTTCAAAGGGAAGGTGCCCTCTATCCCTCACGCTACCGATGCCACATGGAGCAAGTGGATTGCTTTGATTACGCAACATGTCCGAATCGGGAACTCGAATCGCCCTGAAATTTTGGAGATTATAACTAATTGGCCTAAAGGTGGGAACTTCAGTCTGGCAGATGAAGAAGAAGAGCCAGTGAGTCGAGCTGAAGAAGCTCTGCCATATAATCAGCCGTCAGATGAAGAGACGCGCTATGCCCTTTTCACTGATGGTTTCTGACGTATTGTAGGGAGGAGCCGGAAGTGGAAAGCAGCCGTTTGGAGTCCCAGCCGATGAGTGGTGGAAGCCACTGAAGGTAAAGGCGAATCAAATCAGTTTGTGGAACTCAAAGCTGTCCAATTGGCCCTAGACATTGCAGAAAGAGAAGGATGGCCAAGGTTCTACCTTTACACTGACTCGTGGATGATAGCTAATGCCCTACGGGGATGGTTAGACCGATGGAAGAAGATGGAGGCGTGGAGGAAAACCCATCTGGGCTGGTGACTTGTGGCAGGACATCGCTGCCAGAGCGAAGAGTCTGAATGTGAGAGTCCACCATGTAGATGCCCATGTACCCAAGAGTCGAGCTAATGAAGAACACGATAACAACAGACAAGCGGACCAAGCTGCACAGGTTGAAGTGTCACAAGTAGACCTAGACTGGTAGCAGAAGGGAGAGTTGTTCCTAGCTCGATGGGCCCATGATGCTTCAGGCCATCAGGGCTGAGACGCCACCCACAGATGGGCACGAGACCGAGGAGTGGATTTAACCACGGATATAATTTCTCAAGTTATCCATGACTGTGAAACCTGTGCCGCTATTAAGCAGGCAAAAAGACTGAAGCCCCTGTGGTATGGTGGACGCTGGGATAAGTATAAATACGGAGAGGCATGGCAGGTTGATTACATCACGTTGCCACAGAAACGCCAAGGTAAACGCTATGTGCTTACCATGGTGGAAGCAACCATGGGATGGTTAGAGACATATTCAGTACCACATGCAACGGCCCGAAATACCATTCTGGGTCTCGAGAAGCAGATCCTGTGGAGACGTGGCACTCCAGAGCGAATTGAGTCAGACAATGGGACTCATTTCAAGAACAGTCTAGTGGCCACTTGGGCACGGGAGCATGGTATTGAATGGGTATATCACATTCCATATCATGCACCCGCTGCTGGGAAAGTTGAAAGGTGTAATGGACTGGTAAAGACAACTCTGAAGGCACTAGGTGGAGGAACTTTCAAAAACTGGGATAAGCACTTAGCCAAGGCCACCTGGCTAGTTAACACTAGAGGCTCTGTCAATTGAGTTGGCCCTGCCCAAGCAGAATCCCTCCACACTGTAGATGGAGACAAAGTTCCAGCAATCCATCTGAGAGGTATGGTAGGTAAGGCTGTTTGGGTTACTCCTGCCTCAGGCCAAGACAAGCCCATTCGTGGGATTGCTTTCACTCAACGGCCAGGATATACCTGGTGGGTTATAAGGAAGGATGGAGAAATCCAGTGTGTGCCTCAATGAAATCTAACCTTGGGGAAAAACTGATTCTGTGCCTTGAGTTGTGTTTTACAGGAGATCAGACACCAGATGAGAAAGACCTGGACAAAGCGGATGCCAGTATCCAACGATGAGACAACCCAGACCAGTGAACCAGCCCTAAAACCAGAACTGTGATTGTGACGAAAGGGCCAAGGATCCAAACTGAGCTGCTGTTGGTGCTGATCTTCAACGACAGACAACAGCTTTGAAATAAAACAAGGACTATATATATATGTATAGATACATGCGAGATGTAAGTGTTATGTAAAGAAATTATATAGAATAAGAGGTGGAGAATGTAGTGGGTTGGCTTTTGGATTTTTTAGGCCTTCCTTAGCAACGGGGTCAGAAAGCTAAAGAAGTATTCCATATCGTCCCTTTCCATAACATAACATGTAAAAAGGCGCAGATAAGAGAGCTCGCTCTCTTCTCTCCCCCGGTGGCTGAAGGTGACAGGTCTCTCCACAGACAGTCTTTGCTTGTATAGGCCAGGGCCTACTGCTAAGACCTGCCGTTATCTCCAGTCTCTTCGGGAGGTGTGGGGGAGTTGGTTGGTGCTACGCACAGTTCTGATGTCTTGTTCAGGGAAGTATTTAATTCATTTTTTGTATTTATTCGCTAGCTCTATAGAAATGGTGTATATTTGGAGGATATTTGTTTTAGGTTTTTATTTATCCCTGTTTCCCCTTCCCGTTTTTCCCCCCTCGGGAGCTCCCAATCGTGTGTACAATACATTCAAATTGTATATATAATTGGAAATATATATTTTTGCTCTATAGCTTTGGCTGTTTGGGTTTTTTTCCTTCCCTCTCGGGGGACTAGGCTTTTTCGCTGGGTCTGGGCAATTTTGTGGAGAGCCAGCAACAAAACTTACACACTGAGCTCCAAACTTACTGTGGGGTGCTGGGGGCTGCTGGATCCAATCTCAGCCTTGCATTATGCCAACACTTTCAGTTTGGAGGAATTAGAGGTGTGACTGAACCACTTTGGCCCCAAGGTTTTAATGATGGCAAATATGATCTATTGATAGAAATGATTTAGGGTTACAAACGATCAAACAAAAGATCTTCATCAGAATTATTTACTGCACAATACAAACACTAAAACTACCAGGAGTACAGGATAAGATAGGAAAGTGCTCTACACTAAAGCAATTGTTGAAGCAATTCTACTCAAGCGGGCACAAAAGCAATAATTCTTAATTAGAAATGGATGGAACTCCCCCAGACCAACACTCAGGGGGAGATCTCTGCTCTCAACGTCCAGCAGTGCCCTTGAGGGTCCCCAGCCAAGGCAGGAATCTCCACACATCCCCTCAAGAAGGGTTCTGTTGGCAGAACCTGCCCCAGGGAAAGGGGACTGGCCCTTTCTGGTCGAAAGGGATGGACTGACAGTCACTGGACTCCGGGGGTTGCCTCACCATCAGGGGGTTCATTTGGGGTGGAAGGAGCAGCCGAAGCTCTTCCTCCAGTTGAGGCACTGGTAGGGCTTCCCTTACTGGTGGGTCTGTTGGTGTCTGGTCAACTTAGAGCTGTCTGTGAAGCTCTTCCCACACTCCCCACACTTGTAGGGCCTCTCCCCAGTGTGGATGTGCTGGTGGGTGACGAGGTGGGAGTTCTGCTTGAAGCCCTTCCCACAGTCAGTGCAGCGGAAGGGCCTCTCATCCGTGTGCGTTCGCTGGTGCAGGAGGAGATTGGATCTGGTCTGAAACCTCTTCCCACATTCCAAGCACTTGAAGGGCTGTTCCCCGGTATGGACGCGCTGGTGGATGTGGAGGCTGGAGCTCTGGCTGAAGCCCTTCCCACATTCCCCACACATATAGGGCTGTTCCCTGGTGTGGATGCGCTGGTGGGTGATGAGGTTGGAGCTCCAGCTGAAGCTCTTCCCACAATCCCCACATGTGTAGGACCGTTCACCAGTGTGGATGCGCTGGTGGGTGCGGAGGGTGGACCTGTCACTGAAGCTCTTCCCACATTCCCCACGTGTGTAGGGCCGTTCCCCAGTGTGGATGCGCTGGTGGGTGCGGAGGGTGGAGCTGTGCCTGAAGCTCTTCCCACATTTCCTACATGTGTAGGGCCGTTCCCTGGTGTGGATGTGCTGGTGTTGGATCAGGTCAGAGCTGTCCCTGAAGCTCTTCCCACATTCCCCACATAAATAGGGCCGTTCCCCAGTGTGGATCATCCAGTGTCGCATCAGGTGGGACCTCCAGCTGAAGCCCTTCCCACATTCCCCACATGGGTAGGACCGTTCCCCAGTGTGGATGTGCTGGTGGCTGAGGAGGTTGAAGCTCTTCCTAAAGCTCTTTCCACATTCCAAGCACTTAAAGGGCTTCTGCCTGCTGGGAGGCTGCTCAGGGACCACCAGGGCAGAGCTCCGCCTCAAGCTCCGGTTGCCTTCCCGGCACACGCTGGGTCTTTCCTCCTCAGAGCACCCTGGGCTGGCTTTGGAGCCCCTCCTCCGCAGGGATCTCCGGACCTTTTCCTCCCCGCTGCCTTCCTGTGCTGTGGAGCCCTTCAAAACGGCCTCTCCCACCAGCTTCTGCTGGGGGGATTTGTCCTCCGGGCTCTCCGTCCTCAGCTCAGGGCCTGAGGCAGGAAGCAAGAAGGACAGGGAGGGGATTTGCCTCCGGCCCAGAGGGAAGGCCAAGGACATCCCCCCAACTCCGGCCCCGGGGGAAGGCCAAGGACATTCCCCCAACTCCGGCCCCGGCAGGACGGCGGCGGCAGTGGGGTTGTGCTGCAGCTGGGGCCATGCTCGGCTGCCAGAGCCAGCACAACACCGGCCCAAAGGG
>NW_020921487.1:0-1208 GCF_003984885.1 Neopelma chrysocephalum
ACTGGGGAAAAAAAGGTGGGAAAAGCAGGAATTGAGGTCTCAAAATTCCCAATAATCCCAAAAGATTGGGAAAGAAGTGGGAAAAGCAGGATTTGAGGGAGGTGAGGAGTGAAAGGGCGGGAAGAGCCGGACTCGTGCCGGGGACACTCCCGGCTCCTCCCCCTTAATTAGGGATAATTAGGGAATGAGTTAATGACTTAATGAGAGGTTTGGGGAGCCACAGAATCCCTGGAGGGATCCCGGGAAAAAAAAATATGTGGAGAGACCTGGAGGACCTGGAAAAGCTGGAGGCAGAGAGGGAAAGAAGGAGACTCCAGGGAATGGAAGGAATTGGGGCCCTGGGTGAGGAAAACTGGGAATGTTGGGAATTCTGGAGGGATTGGGGGGAAGGGAGTGGAGAAAGAGGAGGATCCGAGTCCTGGAAAAGTGGGAATGTTGGAGGGATTGGGGGGAAATGGGAATGGAGGAGGAAGGGAAAAGGGACTGGAGGAGGATCCTGGGTGAGGAAAAGTGGGAATTCTGGAGGGATTTGGGAGGGAAAAAGGATTGGAGGAGGAGAAGAATCCGGGTCCAGGAAAAGTGGGAATGTTGGAGGGATTGGGGGAAAAGGGAGTGGAGGAGAAGAAGAATCCGGGTCCTGGAAAACTGGGAATTCTGGAGGGATTGGGGAAAAGGGACTGAAGGAGGAGGAGAATCCGGGTCCTGGAAAAGTGGGAATGTTGGAGGGATTGGGGGGAAGGGATTGGAGAAGGAGGAGAATCCTGGGGGAGGAAAAGTGGGAATTCTGGAGGGATTGCGGGAAAAAGGGATTGGAGGAGGAGGAGAATTGGGATCCAGGAGGAAAAGTGGGAATTCTGGAGGGATTGAGGGAAAGGGAGTGGAGGAGGAGGAGAACCCAAGTCCAGGAGGAAAATTGGGAATTCTGGAGGGATTGGGGAAAAGGGAGTGGAGGAGGAGGAGGATCCGGGTCCTGGAAAAGTGGGAATGTTGGAGGGATTGGGGGAAAAGGGACTGGAGGAGGAGGAGAATCTGGATCCAGGAGGAAAAGTGGGAATTCTGGAGGGATTGGGGGAAAAAGGGATTGGAGGAGGAGGAGAATCCGGGTCCTGGATGAGCCTGAGACATCCAGGAGGAAAAGTGGGAATTCTGGAGGAATTTAGAAGGGAAAAAGGATTGGAGGAGGAGAAGAATCCGGGTCCAGGAAAAGT
>NW_020921487.1:1218-3119 GCF_003984885.1 Neopelma chrysocephalum
GAAGAATCCGGGTCCAGGAAAAGTGGGAATGTTGGAGGGATTGGGGGGAAAAGGGAGTGGAGGAGGAGAAGAATCTGGATCCAGGAAGAAAAGTGGGAATTCTGGAGGGATTGGGGAAAAAGGGAGTGGAGGAGGAGGAGAATCTGGGTCCAGGAAAAGTGGGAATTCTGGAGGGGACTGGGAATGGGAATGGGACGGGGAATGGGACTGGGAATGGGGCTGGGAATGGGATTGGGAGTGGGAAGGGGAATGGGACTGGGAATGGGACTGGGAATGGGACTGGGAATAGGAATGGGACTGGGACTGGGAATGGGACTGGGAATGGGACTGGGAATGGGAATGGGACTGGGACTGGGAATGGGACTGGGAATGGGACTGGGAATGGGAATGGGACTGGGAATGGGAAGGGGACTGGGAATGGGAAGGGGACTGGGAATGGGACTGGGAATAGGAATGGGACTGGGAATGGGACTGGGAATAGGAATGGGACTGGGAATGGGACTGGGAATGGGATTTGGACTGGGAATGGGAATGGGACTGGGACTGGGAATGGGACTGGGAATGGGACTGGGACTGGGGGGGGTCACTCACGTCCTCGTCCAAACTGGTTTGTTCCAGATCCACCAGTTTGAACTGGAGCCGCTTGAAAATCTCCTCGAGGGCCTCACAGGCTTTGTAATCCAGCTTTTCCCCTGGAAAAAAACAGGGAGACGGGAATCAGGGACAAACAGGAGCCAGGGAAAGGGAGGCTGGGAATTCCAGGGGAGTGGGGGGGGAAAAACGGGGGGAAAATGGGAATTTAGGGGGGAGAAAGAGTGGAAAAGTGGGAAGAATGATGGGAAAAACAGGAGTTTAGGGTGGGAAAAAAGTGGGAAAAACGGGAGTTCAGGGGGGGAAAAAGAGTGGGAAAAAACAGGAGTTCAGGGTGGGAAAAAAAGTGGGAAAAACGGGAACTGAGGCTAGGAAAAAAGTGGGAAAAAGAATGGGAAAAACAGGAGTTCAGGGGGGGAAAACAGGTGGGAAAAAAGTGGGAAAAACTGGAGTTCAGGGTGGGAAAAAAAATGGGAAAAACGGGAGTTCAGGGTGGGAAAAAAGTGGGAAAAACAGGAACTGAGGCTAGGAAAAAAAGTGGGAAAAAGAATGGGAAAAACAGGAGTTCAGAGGGGGAATAAAAAGATGGGAAAAGCAGGAATTGAGGAGGGGGAGGAGCGGGAAAAAGGATCCAAATAATCCAGAGAGAGTGGGGAAAAAAAAGTGGGAAAACCAGGAGTTCAGGGTGGGAATAAAACTGGGAAAAAAGTGGGAAAAACAGGAGTTCAGGGTGGGAAAAAAGTGGGAAAAACGGGAACTGAGGCTGGGGAAAAAAGTGGGAAAAAGAATGGGAAAAACAGGAGTTCAGGGTGGGAATAAAAGTGGGAAAAACAGGGAGAAAAACAGGAGTTCAGGGTGGGAAAAAAAGTGGGAAAAAGAGAAGTTCAGAGTGGGAATAAAAGTGGGAAAAACAGGAGTTCAGGGTGGGAATAAAAGTGGGGAAAAAAGTGGGAAAAACAGGAGTTCGGGATAGGAAAAAATTGGGAAAAATGGGAGTTCAGGCTGGGAAAAAAAGTGGGAAAAAAAGGAGTTTAGGGTGGGAAAAAAAGTGGGAAAAACAGGAATTGGGGGGGGGAAAGGAGGAAAAACGGGAGTCCAGGGAGGGAAAAAAATTCCCTGGGGATGGAAAAAAACAGGGAATGGGAAAGGGAAAACTGACCTTTGAGATCCAAGCAGTCGATCCTGGGAGCCAGATCCTTGAATTCCTGGAAAAGCCAAGGTGGGATTTCAGGGAGAGGAGGAGGAAAGGGAGGGAAAAGGGGAATTAAAGGAATGGGATAAACTGGGAAAGGGGAAATCCCCAAAAAATC
>NW_020921488.1:0-201 GCF_003984885.1 Neopelma chrysocephalum
TGAGCCCTTTCCCAGCCTGGTGTTCCCTGTCCCTGAGCCCTTTCCCAACCTGGTTTTCCCAGCCTGGTTTTCCCAGCCTGGTTTTCCCAGCCTAGTTTTCCCAGCCTGGTTTTCCCTGTCTGGTGTTCCCAGCCTGGTGTTCCCTGTCCCAGAACCCTTTCCCAGCTCTGCTTTTTCCCTGTTCCTGAGCCCTTTCCCAGC
>NW_020921488.1:211-693 GCF_003984885.1 Neopelma chrysocephalum
CCTTTCCCAGCTCTGCTTTTTCCCTGTTCCTGAGCCCTTTCCCAGCCTGGTTTTCCCTGTCTGGTTTTTCCTGTCTGGTTTTCCCTGTCCCTGAGCCCTTTCCCAGCTCTCCTTTTTCCCTGCTCCTGAGCCCTTTCCCATCTCTGCTCTTCCCTGCCCCTGAGCCCTTTCCCAGCGCAGTTTTCCAGGCCCTTCCCGTTTTTCCTGACGGATTGTGTTCCCTTGCAGTGAGAACGAGGCTCTGTGGCGGGAGGTGGCCAGCCTGCGCCAGAAGCACGCCCAGCAGCAGAAGGTGGTCAACAAGGTAAATCCCACTTTTCCACAGGGATTGGGACACTGCCCAGGGCTCTGGATTCCTCTTTGGGAATCACCTTTTCCATTGATTTCTCCTCCTGGAGCTCTTTCTCTCTCCCAGGTTCTGTGCCCACGCAAACAGATTTTCCCTGTTTTCCTCCTCCCAGAGCTCTTTCTCTCCAGTTTTT
>NW_020921488.1:703-2298 GCF_003984885.1 Neopelma chrysocephalum
TCCCAGAGCTCTTTCTCTCCAGTTTTTCCCTGTTTTCCTCCTCCCAGCGCTCTTTCTCTCCTTGTTTTCCCTGTTTTTCTCCTCCTGGAGCTTTTCCTCCCCAGTTTTTCCCTGTTTCCCTCCTCCCTCAGCTCCTTCTCCCCCTTTTCCCAGCCCCCCCTCACAGCTTTTCCCTCTTTTCCCCCCCGCAGCTCATCCAGTTCCTGATTTCCTTGGTGCAATCCAACCGAATTCTCGGGGTCAAGAGGAAGATGTGAGTCTGCATTCCCACATCCACGGAAAAATTCCAGGGGGACAAAGGCAGAGTTGGGATCCCCCAGATCCCCGGGAGCCTCGCAGGGGGCAGGACTGGGAATCCTGGGATTTTGGAGGTGGATTCCTCCCCCTCCCCCTGGTTTTTCCCGGCGGTTCCCATGCAAGGCGCTGGATCCCATCCGTGTTCCCGCTCCCGGCTCATCCCGGGGTTCCTGTGGAATGGCAGGGCTGGCTCTGGGCACCATCTGGCAGCGGCTTAATTAGCGTTAATGAGCAGGGGGGAGGTGGAAATGATGGATCTGGGGAGGACAAACGGCTCCTCCAGAGCCCTCAGCCTCTGGAAAAGATGGATGGGATGATCCCCCCGTGCCTGGAGCAGTGGGAATGTCACAGGGAAGCAGGCACAGCTCCGGCACAACACGAGGGGGAGACCAGGGGCTGAGAAAAGCCCTCCCAGGCCTCAGGATTCACATTCCCGGGATTCACATTCCCGCTCGGCAAAGCGCAGCCCCGGGGGCTCCCTGTGCTCCCCAATCTCAGGGAATCCTGGAATCAGGGAATCACGGGGTGGTTTGGGTGGGAAGGGACCTGAATTCCCAGTCAGTGCCACCCCCTGCCATGGGCAGGGACACCTTCCCATATCCCAGGGTGATCCAGCCTGGCCTGGGACATTTCCAGGGATGGGGCAGCCACAGCTTCTCTGGGAATTCCAGCCCAGCCCCTCCCCACCCTCCCAGCCAGGAATTCCTTCCCAATATCCCATCTAACCCTGGGAAGCCATTCCCTGTGTGCTGTCCCTCCAGCCCTTGTCCCCAGTCCCTCTCCAGCTCTCCTGGAACCCCTTCAGGCCCTGGAAGGGGCTCCAAGGTCTCTCCCTGGGTTTTCCCTTCTCCAGGATCCCTGTCCTGGTTCCCTGTGGCCCATCCCGGTCTCCTCCTGCCCCTCTGGATTCACCCAGACCTGGCACAGCTGTCCCTTGTCCCCGGGAAGGGCTCTGTGGGGTGGGATGGGGTGGGATGGGACGGGATGGGATGAGATGTTCCCGATCCCTGGGATCCAGTGTGTAACTCCGGTGTTTCTTGGGAATTCCCGCAGCCCCCTGATGTTGAACGACAGCAGTTCAGCACATTCCATGCCCAAGTACAGCCGCCAGTATTCCCTGGAGCACGTCCATGGATCATCCCCCTACGCAGTGAGTGCTCCCAGAGCGGGAGGGGACCTGGATCTGTGGGAACAAGGACCTGGATTTATGGGAAGGGAACAAGGCCCTGGGTTTGTGGAGAGGGAACAAGAACCTGGATTTGTGGAGAGGGAACAAGGCCCTGGATTTGTGGGAGGGG
>NW_020921488.1:2308-6498 GCF_003984885.1 Neopelma chrysocephalum
CTGGATTTGTGGGAATGGGGACAAGGCCCTGGATTTGTGGAGAGGGAACAAGGCCCTGGATTTGTGGGAAGGGAACAAAGACCTGCAAGGTGCAGGGAATCACAGAATTCCAGGCTGGTTTGGGTGGGAAGGGGCCGTAATTCCCATCCAATTCCACCCTCGTGTTGTGGGCAGGGACTTCTGCAGCTGGATCAGGTTGTTCCAAGCCCATCCAACCTGGCCTGGGCCACCCCCAGGGATCCAGGGGCAGCCACGGCTTCTCTGGGAATTCCATCCCAGCCCCTCCCCACCCTCCCAGCCAGGAATTCCTTCCCAATATCCCACCTAACCCTGGGAAGCCATTCCCTGTGTGCTGTCCCTCCATCCCTTGTCCCCAGTCCCTCTCCAGCTCTCCTGGAGCCCCTTTAGGCCCTGGAAGGAGCTCCAAGGTCTCCCTGGATCCTTCCCTTCTCCAGGTGAACATTCCCAGCTCTCCCAACCCGGCTCCAACTTCTGTTACCTGGATCCTCTGGCACTGCTGTATTCCAGGAGCAGAACATTCCAGCTGGGAACATCCTGAGCTTTCCAGCTGAGCTCTCTGTAGCAGCAGCAGAGCTGTCCCAGTTCCCGGCTCTGATCCTGCCTGGGAACATCCCGTTCCATTCCCAGGGCTTGGGCCTCTGGCTCTCCCATCCCGACTCCCTGGAGCCCCGAGGTGATCCTGGTGAATTTTTGAGCAGAATCCCGGGATAGCTGAGCCCATTCCAACCCCCCCCTCGGCCTCAGCCCACCCCCCAGAGCCGCTCTCTGATCCCGTTCCAGTTCCCTCCATCCTCTGATCTCCCTTTCCAAGGGCAGCAAATCTGCCACGGGAGCCCTTCCAGGAGCCTGGGATTGGGATTTTCAGCTCCAGATGGGACTGGGAAAGGAGAGTTTGGGAGTGTTTTGGAGCGAGGTGCCAGTGAGAGGGAAGGGGATCCTGGCAATTCCGGAGTCTCTGCTTTGCCAGGGATCAAATCAGTTCTGTATTCCCGAAAAACCAGCTCGGCTCAGTCAGTGCCAGCTGCGTTTTCCCAAAAAAAAAGACCCTCAGTGTGGGGATGGATTGTGGGAATGGGCCCCCCCCGACCCATCCAGCCTGTCCTTGGTGCTCCCAAGGGACTGGGAGAAACAGGGAATGACCCAAACACTGGGATTTGGAACAGGGAATAATCCAGCGCTCCAGGACTTTGGGATGTCTGCAGTGCCCGGCTGGCACAAAACATGGAATGGTTTGGGTGGGAAAGGACCTTCGGGATCATCCATTCCCACCCCCCCGCTGTGGGCAGGGACACTTTTCCACTATCCCAGGGTGATCCAACCTGGCCTTGGAAACTCCCAGGGATGGGGCAGCCACAGCTCCTCTGGGAATTCCATCCCTCCCTCCATGGAATTTTGGGACACCTGTTTCTCCCTCGTTGGGATTTCGGGCCGCACCTCTCCTTCCCCTGGGAATTTCGGGGTCTCCGTGCCCCTGTTCCCGGTGGAATTCCAGGAATTCTGGGCTCTCCACGGGCCCTGTGCTTGTCATTCCAGGCCTCCTCCCCCGCCTACAGCGGCTCCAACCTGTATTCCCCGGATTCCTCGGCCAATTCCGGCCCCATCATCTCCGACGTGACGGAACTGGCCCAGTCCAGCCCCTCGGCCTCTCCCAGCGGGAGCCTGGACGGAAGGTGGGATCCCACTCCCAAAAAAAAAACCCTGGAGAGAGCTCGTGTTCCCCTCGAGCCCAGTGGCCAAACCCTGTCAGGATGTTGTTATCCCGTTGAGAATTCCCTGGAAAATGCCCGGGGCTGGATGCAGAGCCGCAAGCTCGGGCCCCGTTTCCTCAGCCGGGATTTTTCCGGAGCCCTGGAATTGTCCCTCCGGAGCGTTTTTGTTCGGGAATTCCCCTCTGGGTTGGGTTTGCTCAGCTTTAATTCCTTATTCCAAGCGACATTCCCTCCTCCTCCCAGTGGGAACCTCTTGGGATGGGGGGGCACAGTTTGCTTCCCACAAGGAACCCCGGCTGCTCCATCCTATGGAATTACAAATTCCTGGGAGCGGGGGGGGAGCTGGGCCTGCCCTTCCCAACCTGCTCCACAGGTGAGGGGGTGCAGGAAGCAGCTGCATTCCCGAAAAACCCAGAGCAACAGCTTTTTATCCCGGCTTAATCCTGGGTTTATCCCAGACCACGCAGGGGGAGGATCCCTAAAAAAAAATTCCGCAGTTTTTTGGCCCCCTCGGGTTCCCATTCCCTGGCAGAGGTTCTCCCATTCCACAGGGAATTCAGCAGCCTTTCCCTGCATCCCGGGGTGTGGCCGCTCAGCCCCATTCCCGCCCTCTCCTGAACTTCCTGACCCCCCTTCCCTCGGCTCCTCCTGCTCTCCCAGCTCCTTTTTTCCCTCTTTGTTGGGTCATCCCTTGTCCCCAGTCCCTCTCCAGCTCTCCTGGAGCACTTGGACACTCCCAGGGATGGAGCAGCCACGGCTTCTCTGGGAATTCCATCCCAGACCCTCCCCACCCTCCCAGCCAGGAATTCCTTCCCAATATCCCACCTAACCCTGGGAAGCCATTCCCTGTGTGCTGTCCCTCCAGCCCTTGTCCCCAGTCCCTCTCCAGCTCTCCTGGAGCCCCTTCAGGCCCTGGAATGTGCTCCAAGGTCTCCCTGGATCCTTCCCTTCTCCGGGGTGAACACCCCAATCCCCTCATCCCCGAGCTCCCAGACCTCGGAGCGTCCCCTGGGAGCAAAGAATTCCATCCCCCCGTTTCCCCATTCCCGGTTTTCCCGGCGCAGGAGCAGCCCGGCCGTGCGGATCAAGGAGGAGCCGCCCAGCCCCGAGCGGAGCCCGCGGGTGGAGGAGCCGAGCCCCGGGAACAACGCCGGGAACAACGCCGGGAACGCCGAGACCCCCCTGTCCCCGTCCACCTTCATCGACTCCATCCTGCAGGACAGCGATCCCGATCCCGGCGGAGCCGCCGCGCCCGCCGGCCCCGCCCAGCCCCTCTCCCAGGAAAAGTGCCTCAGCGTCGCCTGCCTCGACAAGTGAGCACCGGGAAGAGCCAGGAAGAGCCGGGAAAAAGCTCGGGGAGCTGCTTCCGTGTGCCTCTGGAAGCGGATCCGGGGAGGGGTTTGTCCTGGGAGCGACTCCGTGGTTCTGTTTGATATCCTTGGGATATCCCATTGGGATCCAGGCACCAGGGGTGTCCCCAGGGATCAGTGGTGGGGATGGAGCTGCATCCCATTGGGATCCATCACCAGGGGTGTCCCAGTGTTGGGCCCAGAGAGTGGTGGGAATGGAGCTGGATCCATCTGGAATGTTGGGCCCAGAGAGTGGTGGGAATGGAGCTGGATCCATCTGGAATGTTGGGCCCAGAGAGTGGTGGGAATGGTGGTGGATCCCATTGGGATCCATCACCAGGGGTGTCCCCAGGGATCAGTGGTGGGGATGGTGTTGGATCCCATTGGGATCCAGGCACCAGGGGTGTCCCCAGGGATCAGTGGTGGGAATGGAGCTGGATCCCATTGGGATCCATCACCAGAGGTGTCCCCAGGGATCAGTGGTGAGGATGGAGCTGTATCCCATTGGGATCCATCGCCAGGGGTGTCCCCAGGGATCAGTGCTGGGGATGGTGTTGGATCCCGTTGGGATCCAGTCACTGGTGGTGTCCCAGTGTTGGACCCGGAGACTGGTGGGGATGGAGCTGCATCCAGCTGGGATCCAGTCACCAGGGGTGTCCCAGTTTGGGCCCAGTCCTGTTCCATGTCCTTATGGCTGATGGGGATGAGGGGATGGAGTCCCACCATCAGCACATCCCAGGTGACACCGAGCTGGGGGAGTGTGGATCTGCTGGGAGGCAGGAGGGCTCTGCACAGGGACCTGGACAGGCTGGATCCAGCTGGGATCCAGGCACTGGTGGTGTCCCTGTGTTGGGCCCAGAGAGTGGTGGGAATGGAGCTGGATCCCATTGGGATCCAGGCACCAGGGGTGTCCCAGTGCTGGGCCTGGAGAGTGGTGGGAATGGAGCTGTATCCAGCTGGAATCCAGTCACCAGGGGTGTCCCAGTGTTGGACCGAGAGTGGTGGGGATGGAGCTGGATCCTGTTGAGATCCATCACCAGAGGTGTCCCCAGGGATCAGTGGTGGGGATGGAGCTGGATCCAGTTGGGATCCAGGCACCAGGGGTGTCCCC
>NW_020921488.1:6508-7327 GCF_003984885.1 Neopelma chrysocephalum
GGGATGGAGCTGGATCCAGTTGGGATCCAGGCACCAGGGGTGTCCCCAGGGATCAGTGGTGGGGATGGAGCTGCATCCCATTGGGATCCGGTCACTGGTGGTGTCCCAGTGTTGGACCGAGAGTGGTGGGAATGGTGCTGGATCCTGTTGAGATCCATCACCAGGGGTGTCCCCAGGGATCAGTGCTGGGGATGGAGCTGCATCCCATTGGGATTCAGCCTTCCCGTGCCCCCCCATCCCATGGGATTCAGCCTTCCCGTGCCCCCATTCCAAGGGCAGAGCTCTGGAGCCGCGTCGTGTCCTGGCGGGATGTGACCCCCTGGGAGCCCTTCCTGAGGCTCCCACTCCATTCCCTCCCTCAGTCCCTCCCCATATCCAGGTCCGGGTGAGCTCCTGGAATGTCGGGATGGGCACCAGGAGCTGCCAGGCCCCTCCCCAGCCCCCGTTTGTCAGCACAGGGAGCAGGTTTTTCCAGGTTTTCCCTTTGTTCCCCGGGTTCCCTGGAGAAGAGGAGCCCCTTTGTGGAGCCCCAGGGCTCGGGTTTCCTCCACAAAACCCCCTTTGTCTGAGGGAATCCCGCTGGAACCGGGAATTGGTGCCCACCAGCCTCTGAGCAGGGCCGAGGGCCGGGCAGGGAACGGGAATGTCGGCACGGAAAAGCTCCGGGGTGTTCCCAAAAATCGCCCCCCACCCAACCCAGGCACCCTCAGGAGCTGCTTACGGGGACCGAAGGTGCCACATCCCAAAGGATCCACATCCCAAAGGATCCACATCCCAAAGGATCCACAGCCCAAAGGATCCACATCCCAAAAGATCCAC
>NW_020921489.1:0-560 GCF_003984885.1 Neopelma chrysocephalum
GTGCCTACAGGTTCAAGACACACGTCAAATCACACAAGGGGTTCAAAGCACGCGTAACTCACACCAAGGGTAGTTATTCTTTTTCCACCTTTCCTCTTTCCAGGCCCCACGTTGGGCGCCAAAAATGTCTCAGTCTGAAAAGACTGGAAGGTCTGCTAAAGAGAATGAGTTATGGGACAAAACAAAACTCCTCTTTCTCTGCAATTGTGGGTTTAAAATTTATGGGGCTTTACTCGAGGAAAGTGTGGAAAACAGAAGAGATAACAACCCTTTATTAAAAGATATATGTATGTTAGGAAAAAAAGTTAAAAACAACAGTAACAGAACATAACAAAACTATGCAGTGGTCCTAGAAAAAAAACAAAAAAACCCAAAAAAACAAAAAAAAAAAACCAAAGTCTGGAAAATACTTCTCTGTCCTATTAGCGCAGTCCTAATCGTGGCCTGCAGGGGGCGCTGTTGGATCGCAGAGGCGCAGAGCCTGCAGTTCGCTGATGTGGTCGGTAGGGGGCGCTGCCGAGTCGCTGAAGGTGCAGGGCCTGCAGTTCGCTGGTGTGGTC
>NW_020921489.1:570-6221 GCF_003984885.1 Neopelma chrysocephalum
CTGCCGAGTCGCTGAAGGTGCAGGGCCTGCAGTTCGCTGGTGTGGTCGGCAGGGGGCGCTGCCGAGTTTCAGCAGCCTCCACGGGGAAGAAAAGGGCCTGGGGCCGATCCCAAGGTCACGGGAGTGGCCGAAAGGAGAAATGGGAAAACTCACTGTGGTTTTCCAGGTGGTAGCGTCGCAAGAAGCTCCTCTCTCCTCTCAGCGAGCACAAAGAAAAAAAAAAACTCTCCGACGAAACACAACAGAGTCGGGCCGGGGCCAGGGGGCAGCTCTCAAGCCGAAACCCTGCACTCAGACCCTGCCTCCGTCCCTCCCGGAGCGTCCCGCAACACTGCCCACCTCCCCCCGAGCAGAGCCAGCTTTTCCCCATCGCCCATTAGCCGGGAATGCAGTCAGGCTGGCTAAATCTAATGTTATGCTAATCGCCTTCTCCCCCTTCCCTGTTTCGTGCTCCTGTTTCTCTTACAGGGGGGCAGGGAAGGAAAAAATTCCCCTCAGAATATAAACTATAACATTATCCACCCCTAATTTTTTCTTTCCCATGCTTCCACACTTTATCAGATTAAGTTTTTTTAAACTTCATACATACATGCATTATTCCAACTATGTACACATCTACTAATAGGTATATACAAATACAGATACAAATACAGGGTTGTATACAGATGCAAATATACAGTTACAGTCAGTTCATCCGAGCATAAGTTCCCCTTGGGGTATACACCGGTTTTCTCCATCTTCCTGCATCACCCACCAGGTGCAACCGGGCCCTTGGGCAAAAACAATCCCACGAATGGGTTTGCTTTTGCTTGAGGCAGGGTTAATCCAAACCTTTTTCCCTAACATACCCCTCAAATGAACCACTGGGACCTTGTCTCCATCCACGGTGTGGAGGGACTCTGATTGGGCAGGGCCGGCTCGGTTGATGGAGCCTCTGGAGTTGACTAACCAAGTAGCCTTTGCTAGATGCTGATCCCACTGCTTGTATGTCCCCCCACCCAACGCTCTCAGGGTAGTTTTCAACAGTCCATTATGCCGTTCAACTTTCCCCGCTGCTGCTGCATGGTATGGGATGTGGTACACCCACTCGATGCCATGCTCCTTTGCCCAGGTGGCAACTAAGCTGTTCTTGAAATGAGTCCCGTTATCTGACTCGATGCGCTCTGGAGTACCATGTCGCCACAGGACTTGTTTTTCAAGGCCCAGGATGGTATTTCAGGCAGTGGCATGGGGCACTGGATGCGTCTCCAGCCATCCAGTGGTGGCTTCCGCCATGGTGAGTACATAGCACTTACCTTGGCGGGTTCGTGGCAGTGTGATGTAGTCTACTTGCCAGGCCTCCCCATATCTATACTTACTCCAACGTCCACCATACCATAGGGGCTTCAGTCTCTTAGCCTGTTTGATGGCAGCGCAGGTCTCACAGTCATGGATAATCTGGGAAATAATGTCCTTGGTCAAATCCACCCCTCGGTCTCGTGCCCATCTGTGGGTGGCATCTCTGCCCTGATGGCCTGAGGCGTCATGGGCCCACCGTGCTAGGAACAACTCTCCTTTGTGCTGCCAGTCCAGGTCCACCTGTGACACCTTGACTTGTGCAGCTCGGTCTGCCTGTTCATTGTTGTGATGTTCCTCATTGGCTCGGCCTTTGCGCACATGGGCATCTACGTGGCGGACTCTCACAATCAACTTCTCTGTCCGGGTAGCAATGTCTTGCCACGTATCAGCGGCCCAGATGGGTTTTCCCCTGCGTTTCCAATTGGCCTTCTTCCATCTGTCCAACCATCCCCACAGAGCATTGGCTACCATCCATGAGTCAGTGTAGATGTACAGCTTTGGCCACTTCTCCCGTTCAGCAATGTCCAATGCCAACTGGGCAGCTTTGAGCTCTGCGAATTGGCTCAATTCTCCTTCTCCTTCAGTAGCTTCTGAAACTTGTCGGGCGGGGCTCCATACAGCTGCTTTCCATCTACGCTTTGTTCCTACAAGGCGACAGGAACCATCAGTGAAGAGGGCATAGCGTCTTTCTTCTTTTGGTAGCTTATCGAAATCTGGGGCTTCCTCAGCCCGCACCACCTGCTCTTCTTCTTCATCTGCTAGGCCAAAACTCTCACCTTCCGGCCAGTTCGTGATAATTTCTACGATCCCAGGGCGATTCAGATTTCCAATACGGGCACGCTGCGTGAGCAGAGCGATCCACTTACTCCATGTAGCATCAGTGGCATGATGTGTAGGGGGCGCCTTTCCCTTAAACATCCAGTTCAGCATTGGTAGTCGAGGTGCCAGAAGGAGCTGTTCTTCTGTGCCAATCACCTCTGAGGCAGCTTGTACTCCTTCATAAGCTGCTAGGATCTCCTTCTCTGTTGGGGTGTAGTTGGCCTCAGATCCTCTGTAGCTTCGGCTCCAGAACCCAAGTGGGCGGCCCCGGGTCTCACCAGGCACCTTTTGCCAGAGGCTCCAGGAGAGACCTTTATTCCCAGATGCAGAATAGAGTACGTTTTTCACATCTGTTCCCGTTCTGACTGGCCCAAGGGCTACAGCGTGTGCAATCTCTTGTTTAATCTGTTTGAATGCCTGTTGCTGTTCAGGGCCCCACTGGAAATCATTCTTCTTGTGGGTTACCAGATAGAGAGGGCTCACAATTTGGCTGTACTCTGGGATATGCATCCTCCAGAAACCTATGGCACCCAGGAAAGCTTGTGTTTCCTTCTTGCTGGTCGGTGGGGCCATTGCTGTGATCTTATCGATGACTTCTGTCGGGATCTGACGACGCCCATCTTGCCATTTTACCCCCAGGAACTGGATTTCTCGGGCAGGCCCCTTGACCTTACTCTTCTTTATGGCAAATCCGGCTCCAAGGAGGATTTGGATGATTTTCTTTCCTTTCTCAGCAACCTCTTCTGCTGTGTCCCCCCATATGATGATGTCATCAATATACTGCAGATGTTCTGGAGCTTCACCCTTCTCTAGTGTGGCCTGGATCAGTCCGTGGCAGATGGTGGGACTGTGTTTCCACCCCTGGGGCAGTCGGTTCCAGGTGTACTGCACGCCCCTCCAGGTGAAAGCAAACTGCGGCCTACACTCTGTTGCTAAGGGAATGGAGAAGAATGCGTTCGCAATGTCAATGGTGGCATACCACTTGGCTGCCTTGGACTCCAGCTCGTACTGGAGCTCCAACATGTCCGGAACAGCAGCACTCAGTGGTGGGGTAACTTCATTCAGGCCACGATAATCCACAGTTAATCTCCATTCTCCATTAGACTTACGCACAGGCCAGATGGGACTGTTGAAGGGTGAGTGGGTCTTGCTGATCACTCCTTGGCTCTCCAGCTCACGGATCATCTTATGGATGGGGATCACAGAGTCTCGGTTCGTCCGGTACTGCCGACGATGCACTACTGTAGTGGCAATTGGCACTTGCTGTTCCTCAACTTTCAACAACCCCACGGCAGAAGGGTTCTCCGAGAGACCAGGCACCGAGTTCAACTGTTTAGCCGTCTCTACCTCCACAGCAGCTATTCCAAAAGCCCATCTATGTCCCCTGGGGTCCCTGAAGTACCCGTTCTTGAGATAGTCAATGCCCAGGATACATGGGGCATCTGGACCAGTCACAATGGGGTGTTTCTGCCAGTCTTTCCCAGTCAAGTTCACCTCAGCTTCCACCATGGTCAGCTCTTGGGACCCTCCAGTCACCCCAGAAATGGAAATAGTCTCTGGTCCCACATGTCCTGAGGGCATTAACGTACATTGAGCGCCAGTATCAACCAAAGCCTGGTATTTTTGTGGGTCTGACGTGCCAGGCCATCTGATCCACACAGTCCAATAGACACGGTTGTCTCGTGCCTCTACCTGGCTAGAGGCAGGGCCCCTCTAACACTGGTCTCCATCCTGCCAGTCACCATCTTCCTCTTGTGAATGCCGATAGGAGGTACCCTCTAGAGGGTCAGATCTCTGCCCACAGGATGCTGGCACGGCACTCACTTTCACAGACTTCCTTTTTCCTTTCTCTTTTAACTCTTGTACTCGGGCTGCTAGAGCACGGGTAGGTTTCCTGTCCCATCGTCTCATGTCTTCTCCATGGTCAGTCAGGAAGTACCACAACTCGGTTCGTGAGGTCTGTCCGCCCTCTTTAGCTGGGGGCCGTCTGGTTCTCACTGGGGCCACATGGGAAAAGTTTCCCTCAATCCTCTCTTTCAGTCTCTCCTGATTATCTTTCAGTCTCTCCTGATTATCTTTCAACCCTACAGTTAATTCTTTGAGCTCCTTCATCATTGTTTCTACAGTGGAGATGCGGGTCTGTAGCGGTCCTTTGATCATACTGTTGTACAATCGAAGTTGACTTATTATAGACATCACTGGCTCCCACTTCTCCCCAGCCTGCAATGATGTCAGGTAATCTTTATGTGTGTCTGGCCCCATACGTGTGAAGCTCCACCACATCTGGGGTGTACACTTAACCTTGTTAGGATCGTTGGTGAGTTGCCCATCCTCTCTGAACAACACTTCTAGCAGTGCCATTTCCCTCAGACGTAGGATCCCTTCCTCTATGGTCTTCCACCTCGTGGTATAATGATCGGCCTGCAAGGAATTTCTGTAGATGAACCTCTCCCTCACACCATCCAAAAGCCGTGCCCAGAGGGACAGGGGCTTCGATTCTCTCACAAATGTCTCCTCGATACCCACATCCTGGGCAATAGACCTCAAGAACCTCGCTTCACCGCCATCAAGGTTTATGGCATCACCTGTGGAGTCCCAAACTCGGATCATCCAGGTCAGAATGAGCTCATTGGGGCGGCGAGCAACGTCTGCCCGTAAGCTCCGGAGGTTGTTATACGATAAAGACTCAATGATGATTGCTGGCTCTGGAGCAGCCGCCTGTGAGGGTCCGGCCTCCCCATCGTCGTCAACTGGGCGAACTGATTTGGCTTTATGTTTCTTTCTCTGGATAGGGGCAACCTCCGTTGGCTTGGCCTGCCCCTCTGATTTGGCCTTATCCTGAGTCACCTTGGTATTAGGGGCAGCCTCCATTGGCTTGGCCTGCCCCTCTGATTTGGCCTTATCCTGAGTCACCTTGGTGTTAGGGGCGACCTCCGTTGGCTCGGCCTGCCCCTCTGATTTGGCCTTATCCTGAGTCACCTTAGTATTAGGCATTTTGGTTTCATCTGTTCCTTTTCCCTGAAGCTGCTGCACCATACTGAGCAACTTCCGGTAGGCAATGGCCAAGGCCCCACATGCAGCTGCCAACTGCCTCTCCATGGATCCATCACGACCTCTCTCTCTCACGGCTTTCATTATTTTTATAGGGTTCAAGAGTTGTTCAAGGGTGAGCTTCCACGTTGTGGGGACTGAACAACTTCCTAAGAATTTACCCATATCCTCCCATACTCCATGCCACTCGAGGCTTTGTATTCCTGGGGCAGGCGCCTGGGTGCTCTCTCGGTAATTCATGGCCTTGGCTACGTATATTAGGTATATTGTGTTGGCGCAAAGTAGGATGTAAACCCCAAGAAGTAAAACATCTCTGACATCTAAAGGGAGTTTAAACACGCTAAAGGCCATTGTGTTGTATCCAAAGGGGAACTGAATAAAGGGCTGGGCAAATACATCCCCCTGTGTTTCTCCGTAGGAATGGGTGCTATTATCCTTAAAAC
>NW_020921490.1:0-519 GCF_003984885.1 Neopelma chrysocephalum
AAGGACTGGTAAGTTGTTCTTCCTAATAACATTTACTTTTTAGCTTTCTAAAAAAAGACCTTCACAAAGGTCTGGCTTTGCACAAAATGATATGTAATGCCAGGACAGTTTTCTGTTTGGTTGGTTTTGTTTTTTTTTAAATTAAACTGCTAGCTGATAGACTTCAAATCATTCCTCATATAGTCAAAAAACCACAAAATTGGCAGGCTTGAGTAGAAAAATTAAAATTAATAATTAAAAAGTTATCTCTACTGGATGAATACAGGAACAGAATCTTCTCCAGTTTCCTTAACTAAAAGGAATTTGGTCTTGACCTTTTGTTGTCCCTGGCACATTTTGTGACTTTCTTGGGAGCTGCCTGTGGACAGACACAGGTCCTTTTGTCTTTCTGGCTGCTTAAAATTCAAAAATGCCTTGATTCTGCCTTTTTAATGAGGGCATCCATTGCATTTTGTGTACATGGATGAACTTTTTTGTGGGAAGCTGTGTTCCTGTAGCACTGTGCTTTGGAACATATGC
>NW_020921491.1:0-781 GCF_003984885.1 Neopelma chrysocephalum
GTCTCATGCTCCAGGAGGAACCCTGGGACACTGTAGGATCTCATGGAGCCAAGGTGCCATTGTGACACAGCATGGCTGCATGGAATCAGGGATCCATAGTAAAAGTCCACAGCTTCATGGAAAAAATGAGTCCTGGGACACTGTGGAACCTCATGGAATCGAGGCCATTGTGACACTGCAGAGCCGCATGGAGCCAAAGGAACCCTGGGACTTTTTGGAACCTCATGGAGTCAAGGGCCAGTTGTGACACTGCAGAGCCTTTTGGAACTAAAGGAATTGTGGAGAACTGCCGATGCCTAAAATCTGTCCTGACACAGTTTTAAACCCTTTTACTATTGTTGGCTGTTAATACAGACAATCTGACTGTGTCACTAAAAAGAGAAGTTTTATTCTTCTGTCCTCCTCGTCCACCCCGAAATGGCAGAAAAGTTATGCAATGTTTACATTAAAGCTTTTTTATCCCACCTAGCACAGGAATTTTTAGGCTACAGGGAAGGAGGCATGCATGGACCTTTTTAACATACTTCACGCACTTTTTCTAACTTTCCACACTATTCAAATTTTTCTAACAACACATTGTCATTCTTAATTATAAATTAATTCATATTTCATAAGTGGAGTGAACTAAAACAGTCTTTTCCTTCTCATTTTTAACTTTGGTAGCAGGTGTTCACCACAGGTGTCCTTCCCCTGAAGTTTGCAGCTTCTTCTCTCCCTCTCACAGTGCCCAAGGCCGTCTGATGGATTCCATCACTATCTCTGAGGCCTCTCTCTGGGGAGC
>NW_020921492.1:0-1013 GCF_003984885.1 Neopelma chrysocephalum
TTTCATTCTCCTTTTTCTCTTTTTTCTTCCTTTTCTTCTTTTTATTTGCTTTTTTCTTTTTTTTCTTTTTTTTTTTTTTACACTGTTTTCTATCAGTTGCATTTTTAAGGAAGATTTAAACACATATCAAAACAATCTCCACCTACATATCTTATGACAACAGATAATCTGCCACTGTTCCAGGTTCATGAGGATTCCCAAGATCACAAACACTGAGACACAAAGTGTGCTCACACAAAAAACAGCTTTCCCTGCTTTTTTCCACAGGTAAAGCAAGTGTGCAAGGGGCACTTGGCCCCAGGCAAGATGCTTTTACAGCCACTTGAAGCAGCCCAAAGTGGATCTGGCTGGCAAATGGGATTATGCCCATGCTTTCAAGGAGGATTTGCATAGTACATTGAGGGGAAACAGGGCCATTTCTTCATCTACTGAAGGGATGAGAAAAGGGGGGAGCAGGTGCTGTGGCCCCAGAGCTTCTCTCTGCTTTGGGGTCAGTTCTGTATTTTCCTCTGTCCTTTGAATTCCCAAGAAAGAAGGAAAAGGCTACAGGAACTCCAGTCTGGAGTGGTCAGGACATGTGGAAGCAGAGGAATTTTTCTTCCCAGCTGGGACTGAGAGTGCAATTTCACACTCCTTTGCAGAGCATTAACTAAGACATTCCATTTCTGCCCAGGGATCTCCCAGGGGGAACTCAATCTGGGCTCTGGGCAGGTCCCTGCATGGGCAGCAGCTTCCTCTGCACATTTGAGGTGATAAAGCTGCTCTAACCCTGCACTCCAACTACTCCACAGCAATTTAGGACCTCTGAGGACAGTTCCCCACTGTTTCCACCCCAGCAGAGACCTGAACACGCCCTGTGGGCACTGTGTGACCACCCCTGGCATTAACACCCTGCAGGAATGAAGACACTGACTGTAAATACACTTGTCTACCTGTAAACCTCAACTTTCTTTGCTACTATACAGCAATAACATTTTCTATTCGTGTTGCAGCTACAGACTTAATAAATAGAA
>NW_020921493.1:0-3545 GCF_003984885.1 Neopelma chrysocephalum
TTCTCTGTTGCTCTATTAAAAGACCACAGCAGTGAAAGACAAGGCCTGATGGCCAAACCCAGGGCTTCAGCCACTTGAGGTCTATTGAAACCTTCTGTTCCTCAAGTGTGAGACTGAAATCCAACACATACAACACCCACACATAAAACACCAACACATTGACCAAGTTTTCCAGGGTGAAATCTGAGGCTTCAACTTAAAAACTGAGGTGACCTCCCCTGGAAATGGAATTGCCTCCAACAGAGGGAGCTGAATGGACAGAATGAGGCTGTGAACAAACCAAACCTCAAGGTCTACGTCTCTAAGTTCATTAAAGCAAGGTTTTAGTCTCAAAGACACATCCCTGGTAACTTTGACACCAGAGGAAAGAGCAGATGTGTCCTTTCTGGACAGCAAAGTCCATCATGAGTTCCTGTCAGAGACTGCACAGAACATGAGTGCTCTGCACAGCCCTAGTTCTGCTTTTACCACCATCAGATGTTCTGTAAGCACAGCAGTCAAAGCACAACTCAGGTAGGTTTGGGTATTTTTAGCTAAGGCTGTTTGCCAGGTTTCTCAGATTTAGAGAGGAATTCCCTGTAAGATGTGACTTTATTCACACATGCACTCTTTCTTGGGTGTTATTTTGAAATAATAAACTTTATTGCATTAAGCAAAGTATGTCAGCTTCAATAAAGTGTTTTCGATTATTTTCCCTCTTCTCTTAAAAAAATGGAAAATAAACATCAGTGCTTCAACTAAACATTATCTGTGCTAACCAGAGAGGGCAATACTGGATCTTTCAGGATCCACACATTTGGATGCTTTTGCAATTGCTTTTTGAAGCAACTTCTTTTGTAGACAACTGTTTCATTAAGTCAATTAAGGCTTTCACATTCACCCACTTCCTTTAGGTAAGGATTATAAACCAGAAAAGGAGGGAAGAATTACTCAGTGTGTAACTGAAAGGCCAAAGTCCTACCCAAGAAACCAGATGTGACAACAGCTCATTTACAACCCAGTGAGAAAACAAACAAAAATGCACACAGAAAGATTTAGGAGTCATATGAAGATGAATATAAAAATGGAACATGAGTCACATGTTTTAGAGATTCAAGCAGATGACTGGGGGCTAGAAAGGCGTCAGTGGATAGCACAGGAAGAGTTTTGAGGAAAAGCTGGAAGGAGAAACATGGCAAGAAATATGCTGTTCTACACAGACCTGCAGTGGGAAAAACAGTTTAAGACTTCTGAAGGAACAAAGTAATAAAACTCACAGAGCCCAGGAGTAGAAGAGATTCAATACTTGCCAAAAAGCATCAGAACTAAGCTCATGGACACACATTAAAAACTGAATTCCTCCAATTCATGAATTCCACTCTTTTGCTTCAGGACTGAACTCAGTGATAAAACTGGTCAGACTGAAAGAACTGGCTCTAAGGAACTGCTGCTTTTAAAGAAATGCATATGTTCCAAAGCACAGTGCTACAGGAACACAGCTGCCCACAAAAAAAGTTCAGCCATGGACACAAAATGCAATGGATGCCCTCATTAAAAAGGCACAATCAAGGCGGTTTTGAATTTTAAGCAGCCAGAAAGACAAAAGGACCTGTGTCTGTCCACAGGCAACTCCCAAGGAAGTCACAAAATGTGCCAGGGACAACAAAAGGTCAAGACCAAATTCCTTTTAGTTCAGGAAACTGGAAAAGATTCTGCTCCTGTATTCATCCAGTCTAGAACTGAATTAATTTTTCTACTCAAGCCTGCCAATGTTGTGTTTTGACTATATGAGCAATGATTTGAAGTCTATCAGCTAGCAGTTTAATTTAAAAAAAACCAAAACCAACCAAACAGAAAACTGTCCTGGCATTCCATATCATTTTGTGCAAAGCCAGACCTTTGTGAATGACTAACAGCAACAGAACAACTGTAGAACAGGAGACAGTGTCTGCTCAAAGGCTCTCACTGATCCTGACAGAAGCAGAAGGCCAACACAAGATGCAGGTGAGGCAAGTTCTTCCTGCTGTACTTTCCACACCATTTGTTCCCCAAATCGTGCAGTGCCTCTCTAGAGACTCACCTGTGCACCAACCCCTCTGAACCAGCAAACCCACAACAGAAAAGCTCTCAACGAAACCTGGAGTCAAATCCCAGGAGACCAAAGAACTGCAGCCAGGTGTGAAGGCTGTTCTGCAGTGAGACAGGGGGAGAGCAACATCCAAGCATTGCCCATTTCCCAGAGCCCGGCAGGAACGAGCCCGGGCTCCTTGTGAAACACTCGTGCGCACACGGCCATGCACCAACCACCTGCAGAACGGAGCCAACCAAAGCTGCAGCCAGTTCAACTCAGAGCCTCGTCTGCTTGAGGGGGTGTTTTTAAAAAGCTAAAAAGGAAATGTTATTAGGAAGAACAACTTACCAGTCCTTCAACCAAGAGCAGCTATTTTGCTTACAGTGAGCAAGTCAATTCCTCCACACATCTGTAGGGAAAATGGGATATTAAAACATTTGAATTAAAATTAAAAAACAATAAAGAAATCCTAAGGACCAAGCATTAGCCTATATGAGTATTACACAAGTCCCATCCTCGAATGAAAAAAAAAAACAAGCATTACAGATCACAGCATATGCTACAAAAGACATTTCATAAAAAACTTTCAAGTATCACTAGGGATGTGTTATCACAGAACCTGTGCAAACCACCCAAGAAATTCAGGCCCAGTCCTGTACACAAACCCACTTTTTTTTTTTTGTTTTAATTTTTTTGAAAAAGATCAGGCAGGCATCACATGGAAATGAACTTCAGCAAACTGACCTGCCCTTCACAAGATAAAATAAAATACCCTTTTTGCTGAGAGGTGGTATGAAGGGCAAATAATCTATGGAACAAATGATCTACTCTATCCCAAAATTATCCCTGTATGGGCAAGGTCCAAATGTGAAACCCTGACTTTGAAAATGCTTATTGGCAATCTACATCAACAAAACTTTCATCACAGACACCTTAAACAAAGGTTGGGAGATTAAACTAAGACCTAAAGCTCTGAAACAACTCAGGAACTTCCTTTTTACTGTGAATTTGGACTGTGTGAAATTAGCCATAAAAGTTATCCTCCTGACATGTATGAGCAAACTGCTTCTCTTGTGATCTCTCAGAATCTAATTATATTAAAACATAGCCTCAAATACACAGAAATTAATGACCCTATGCAGAGACAGCACACTGTGCAAGCCTTTAAATTCTTCTCTTCCATTGGTATCTACTCAGATGCACAGAAGGAAAGCTGTGATGAACAGAATTGTCATTTCTTTGTTGATGGAATTTATTTGAAATTATTATGCAAAAAGATCCCTTTAAAAAGGGGAAATGACAAAAACTTATATTAGTAAACTGGCATAAACATGGAGAATACACAAAGGAATGTTACATTTAGAGGTTTAAAACACGTATTGAAATGTGCTCCAGCAGCTGCTATGAAATGGAAGCACAGAACTTGTGCAAAGTGCCCACCCACCATTTCAGCAGAAACACAACCTGGCTGCTGAACTCTGATCATCCAAGAGGC
>NW_020921494.1:0-1326 GCF_003984885.1 Neopelma chrysocephalum
GGGCTCTGGGGATCCCCTCGGGGGCTGCGGGGAGCGCGGCTGTGGGTGGAAAGGCTGGAGGATTCGGGAGAGTTTAGCGGGGGGGTTTGGGAGTTCCTGGGGACGTTTTGAGGGTGTCCTGAGGGGGTTCGGTGTCCTGAGGGGGTTCGGTGTCCTGAGGGGACTCAAGGGAGAAATTGAAGGTCTCTGAAGGGGTTTGGGGGTCTCCGAGAAGGGTTTTGGTTTCTGAGGAGATCTGGGGGGTCCCAGGTGGGCTTTGGGGGTCTCTGATGGAGGTTTGAGGGTTTTGGGGGGCTTTGCGGGGACCTTTCAGGCAGTTTTGAGGTCTCTGGGGGGCTTTAAGGGGTCCCAGACGGTTCTGAGGGTCCGTGAGGGGGTTTGTGGGGGGCTTGAATGGGCTTGGGGAGTCCCAGGTGGGTTTTGCGGGTCACTGAGAGGGTTTAGGGGGTGCTGGGGAGGGATGAGGTCTCTGAGGGGATTTGAGGGGACCTTGAGGAGGTTTCGATGGGTCGAGTGGTGGATTTAGGGGGTTGTGAGGGGATTTTGTGGGGTCCCCTAAAGCCTAGCAGTGGGGTTCAGGGGATCTCCCAGCCCCAAGTGGTCCTAGTGATGCCCCCCAAAATCCGGGGGGGAGATATACTACATCCGGGTAAGGGGATCCCAGTGCCCCTAGTATATCCCAATGACCTCCCAGTGATCCTCAGTATGGCCCAGTACCCCCTCAAACACCCCAGTGTGTCCCAGTGACCTCCCACTGCCCCCCAGTATGGCCCAGTGATTCTCCAGTTAGCACCCAGTAACCCCCAGTATGGCCCAGTAACCTCCCGGTGTCCCCCCCGTGTGTCCTGGTAATCCCCCAGTAACTCCACAGTTCTCTGCCAGTGTGCCCCAGTTCACCTCCAGGCCCTCCCAGTGCCCCCTGGTTCCCCCAGTGTGTCCCAGTATCCCCCAGTAATCCCCCAGTGCCCCTCAAAGCCCCCCAACTGTCCCCAGATGCCCTTGGCCTTTCTGTGAGTGTGGAGGGGGGGCATTTTTGTGGTCAGAGGGTCCGGGGGGGGCTCCTGGAGTGAGATGGAGGATTGGGGACACGAGGGATGGGGTTTGGGGACAGTGGGGATAGTGGCGAGCGTCTTGGGGACACCAGGGGGGTCTCAGGACTCACCTGCTCTTGGTGCAGCCCCTCCTCTCCCCCCCCAGGCCCCTTTAACCCCCCCCCCAAATGTCCCCTAACACTCATTTTCCCTCTTATCCCCTCTCCCCCCACAGATCCCTTTGATGCCCCAATGCCCCCAAAACCTGTTTTAACTCCCCCAAATACACCCAAAC
>NW_020921494.1:1426-11670 GCF_003984885.1 Neopelma chrysocephalum
CCCCCCCCCCCCAAATCCCTTCCACCCCCCCCCCAAAGAGGGATCACTCAGCACCATGGGACAGGAACACAGTGGGCTGTACTGGGGGCACTGGGCTGTACTGGGAGGGCACGGGGGGCTCAGGTGTCCCAGGACAATGTGGCCCATCTCCAGGAGAGATCTGGGGAGCAGTGAGGAGGTACTGGTCTGTCCTGGTCTGTCCTGGTTTGTACCCCCAGTCCCGAAAACCCCTCCCCAGCTCTCCCAAGACCCTCCCGGACCCCAAAACTCCCCAGGCTCCTCAGGGCCCTGACTTGGTCCTGCTGCCCCTTGAGCATCTGCAGCTCCTGCAGAACCAGGCATTTCTTTGCTCCCCACAGGGTCGTTCCCATACCCAGAATGGAATCTCGAGGCAGCAGGATGTGCACAGTGCTCACATTTCCTACAGTGCAAAGGGGCTGCAGGGAATGATTCCCCTGCTCTTGCAAATCTGCCAAAACCTGCAGGGCACACAAGTGGGGACTTCAGGAATTTGCTGGCCTTGGGAGTGGAGCTAACAGGGTATTGAGAGGAGCATATCCCTCAAATACAATCTCTCTGCATACACAATATCTGTCTGGACAGACAGATAAAGCAATAATCAGATATATTCTGTATCATAGATATGGCACATATTCTATAGAATCCATCCTTAGATATTGTATTATATGTCTATAAGATATTACAAATAATAAGCAATAATAAGGCAAGTGTCCTCCTTAGGGACACACACTTCAGAAGGGAACTTGCACTTGACCCCCTCTCTTCAGCTTTGAGCCACCCGGTGCCACAGAGGGGGACAGAGCTCCTGTGGAACATTCTATTCCATTGACACAGAGCAAGGAATAAACCCAAACTATTGCCTGGGTTTGTTCCCTGGGGGTCTCTGCAGCAGCAAGCCCAGCACCACACTGACTGCTCTGGGCTGTGCAGGCATTTGTGGTTCTGCCTGTCTCACACACACACAAAAGTCTGGTGTAGTGCTGCCCTCAGGAAACCCCCCCAGCCTTGGTCCAGCTAAAGCTGTGGAATTTGTCTTTGTTTCCCTTGGGTTCAGGGTCAGGCTGTGCCTGTGTCCAGCTGAGAGGCTCAGAAAAGCATTTCTCCCGTCCCACTGCAATCTGCTACTGCAGACAGGACCCAGGCCCTGGTGGCACTGGGAGTGAACAGCAGAGTGTTTCCAGGGGCTCTCTGAAGGAACACAAGTGTCCAAAGAAACCAGCACAAGTGTCCACAGAAGTCCCAGTCCTTCATCCCTGAATGAGCTCGTTCAGCCCAGGAAAAACTGTCTAAGTTTTATTTCCATGGAAGGAGGTTTTTCCCACTTTAATGTGGCTTTAGTTCCAAACCGGTTTCTTCATTTCCTCCTCCCAATTTCCCTGAAGGACACTGACAGGGATCATGGACGCTGACAGGGATCACAGAGTTTGTCCCTTGGCCATACAGCTCCTGCTTTTTGGCAGCACAGGAGAGGTTAATTAGAGCCCAGGCTCCAATCGCAGGGTGCCCCTTGAAGACGAGCTTGAAATCAAACAACTTTCCTGCTGGAGGGATAAATTCAGTCCCCATCACCATTTTTTGGGCTGAATCTTCATATTTTGGCGTATTTTTTAGCTGAATCTCAACTTTTTGCAGTTTGGTAGGGCTGGGGGTCTTCCTGTTATTTCTGAGGGGTTTTTTGCCTGACTCTCATTGGTTTGGGTTTCTCTGGGCTGAATCTTTGTGTTTTGGAGGTTTTTATGGACACAGGATGCCTGGTGAGTTCTAGAGATGGACTTGGGCAGGAGGAACCCCCAAGCCAACGTGCTCAGCCTTTGTTTTCCCCCCCATCAGGATTTGTCCTTCCCAAAGCTTGGGCGGATGGAGGAGGAGGCTGCGAGGAAGAGGAAGATGCCACGGGCCCCCCAGGCAGGTGAGGAGGAAGTCAGTGGCCCTTTGGGCCGGTGTTGTGCTGGCTCTGGCAGCCGAGCATGGCCCCCGGCTGCAGGACAACCCTGCTGCTGCCGCCGTCCTGCCGGGGCCGGAGTTGGGGGGATGTCCTTGGCCTTCCCTCTGGGCTGGAGGCAAATCCCTTCCCTGTCCTTCTTGCTTCCTGCGGCAGGCCCCGAGCTGAGGACAGAGAGCCCGGAGGACAAATCCCCTCGTGAGAACCTGGTGGGAAAGGCTGTTTTGAAGGGCTCCACGGCGCAGGAAGGCACCGGGGTGGAAAAGGGCCGGAGATTCCCCCGCAGGAGGGGCTCCAAAGCCAGCCCAGGGTGCTCTGAGAAGGAAAGACCCAGTGTGTGCCAGGAAGGCGGTCAAAGCTTGAGGCAGAGCTCTGAGCTGGTGGTCCCTGAGCAGCCTCCCAGCAGAGAGAAACCCTTCAGGTGCTTGGAATGTGGGAAGAGCTTCAGGAAGAGCTCCAGCCTCTGCACCCACCATCGCATCCACACTGGGGAACGTCCCTACACGTGTCGGGAATGTGGGAAGAGCTTCAGCCATAGCTCAACCCTCCGCATCCACCAGCACATCCACACTGGAGAATGTCCCTACACGTGTGGGGAATGTGGGAAGAGCTTCAGTGACAGCTCCACCCTCCGCAGACACCAGCGCATCCACACTGGGGAACGGCCCTACAAGTGCTTGGATTGTGGGAAGAGGTTTCGGACCAGCGAGAATCTCCTCAGGCATGAGCGGACGCACATGGATGAGAGGCCCTTCCGCTGCACTGAATGTGGGAAGAGCTTCAACCAGAACTCCCACCTCATCAGGCACCAGCGCATCCACACCGGGGAGAAGCCCTACAAGTGTGGGGAGTGTGGGAAGAGCTTCACCCGCAGCTCTTACTTGACCCAACACCAACAGACCCACCAGTAAGGAAAGCCCTACCAGTGCCCTGACTGCGAGAAGAGCTTCGGCCGCTGCTTCCACCCCGAATGAAGCCCCTGATGGTGAGGCAACCCCTGGAGTCCAGTGACTGTCAGTCCATCCCTTTCGACCACAATGGCCCAGTCCCCTTTCACACGGGCAGGTTCTGCCAACAGAACCCTTCTTGGGGGGTGTGTGGAGATTCCTGCCTTGGCTGGGGAACCCCCAAGGTCAATCCTGGATGTTGAGAGCAGAGATCTCCCCACGAGCATTGGTCTGGGGGAGTTCCATCCATCTCTATTTAAGAAGTATTGCTTTTTGCCAGCTTGAGTAGAATTGCTTCAAGAATTGCTTTAGTGTAGAGCACTGTCCTGTCTTATCCTGTACTCCTGGTACTTTTAGTGTTTCTATTGTGCAGTAAATAATTGTGATGAAGATCTTTTGTCTGATCATTTGTATCCCTGAATAATTCATTTCTATCAGTAGATCTGTTTTGCCATCAGTAAAACCTGGGGGACAAAAGTGGTTCAGTCACACCTCTGTAATTCCTCTAAACTGAAACTGTTGTCATAATCCAAGGCTGAGATTGGATCCAGCAGCTCCCAGCACCCCACAGGAAGTTGGGAGCTCAGGGGGCCAACCCCCTTTCCCATAACGTGGTGCTCAAAGACCCCCATGGGACCGTCTGTCCTGCCAGACCACCCCCTGTTTTCCACCCTCCTCCCAGTTCCTCCCACTTTTCCATGGTCCCCTCAATCCCCAGCCCCCCCGAACAGTTTTGCAGTCCCAACTCCCACTTTTTTTCCTCTCTCTCTGACCCTTTCCCCATCATCACCCCCATCCTCAACCTACTCATGCTCAATTTGGGCTCCCACCCTGCCCTTTCCCCTCTCTTCTGACCTCTTCCACCCTTTTTTTATCATCCCCCAAACCTCAGTGCCCCTCCCCCTCCACTTTTGGGGAGTCCCACTCCCCTCCCACTCAGTTTGGGGTCCCACCACAGCTTTTGTCCCTGCTGACCCTCCTTTTCCTACCAATCTCCCCCATTCCACCCTTCGCTCACCCGAGAGCTCCTCACTCGCAGCCGAGGGGGCTCCCAGCACCACCAGTGCCCAGAGAAGTCCCTCAAAAAAGGGGTTAGTTGGGGTCCTGGGTGGGCGTTGATTTTGTTTGGTGGTCCTAGGGGACTGTGGGTAGGTTTAGGGGGGTCGCAGCACCTTTTGGGGTGAGATGGGTGCCTTTTGAGTAGCAGGTGCCCCACCAAGACCCTCCCAGAGTGGGTTGACATGGGGGGAATGCAGGGGGGTCCCTGTGGACATTGTTTATGCTAAATACGTGATAGAAACATGCTGGAAAACTTGGACAAGATGTTTTGACCGTGTTCTGACCCAGAGGATGGAATGCTGTGTGTACGGATAAACAGGGACAACTGGAGACAAAACAATATTTTAGGATCTCCAGATGGACTTTAGTTATTTTTAGTTATGTGGAAAAACAAAACTATAAATCTGCCAATGTATAGGATCAAAGTGTATTGAGAACATAAAAGCATAATTTCTTTTTCTAATAAACTGATTCAGCATCTAGTTTGCTGTGTCCATGTCATGTGCTGTTGAATGGTGTCCGAAGAAGGGACTCGCCTGAAAGCTCTTGGTGCAGCGCACCCCCTGTGAGCCGAACGGGAGGTACTTCAAGACGTTTCCAGTCCCCTCCATTTCAAGTTGCAAAGATGTCAGGTGAGGAGACAGCGTCCGGGGTAGTCATGGGGCATAACACTACAGAATCTCAGCAATTCCATCATGAAATGCTGATGGTATTGTTAAAGAGCAAGGCTGTCGCCTTAATCCCCAGAAAGTGACTCATCTTCTGTTATGGATCGGACGTAATTGTCCATGGTATCCAGAGACTGGATCCTGTGAGATCCAAGATCGGCACAAAGTCGGTCAGAAATTGCAGCAGGCGCAAAAGGAGCAGCATGATGTTTCCCCGATGACATCATTACCTGGCGAATTTTATGTGCTGCTCTGCGTTCTCTTTGACCGAGTGCTAAATCAGACTCCTGGAGGGACAGTTTGTCCAATGAGCCAGCTCTGGACCTGATGGAATTACAGGATACTGACGGAACTGATTTAAAAGCACCCAATTCTGAACATCTTAACACTACGGTTCCATGCGATGTTGAAAACAGAGATAGCAGGTCGAAACCTGCCGTTAAAAAAGGCAGAGCTGCTTCAGCTCAATGATGATGACGACCCACCTTCAGATCCCTTTGATCCTGCCTTTGTTGATGCTGAGCAGGAGCCTGACTTGTACCCTGTAAGGGGGGTACTTTTGAATTAGATGATCAATGGAGCATAGAGGTGTGAGAAAGAAATTCTATTAGGATGTGAAACCAGCCTGAGTATTGTACAATGTAATTTCATGGCACAAGTTAACTGAAAGGTCCATTGTGTTTTTTAGCAAGTGTATTAGGGAGGGTTTGAACCATACTGAATCTTGAAACCATGACACCGTTGCAAGCTCAACAAAACTGATATTTATTACCAAGAGGTGGCCAACAAAACGAACAAACCAAAAAGGAAGGAAGGAGGAGAGAAATAAGCCTCCAGCACGACCTCCCCAGTTACCCAGCTGTTGCCCATAAAGTTATCTTACCAACCTAGCATGCCTATAATTACCCATAGCAGAAACTGCATCCTTGGAGAGTCAGTAAGTTCACAAACTGGCAGGCGTCCCTGCCAAAACGCAACGTTGTCCTTGATGTGAAGCTAGCTCCCTCCAAGAGAGCACTATCTGCTTTTACACAATTACCTGAGTGACCTTAACCTGGGCAGGAGTGATCATCACCGCCCAGCCAGATGCTCTCCATCCCACCCCCTTGGTTATGGAAGTGCATCTCTTCTGCGCACGCATGGCTTTCCCTGCGCCTGCGTACTGTACTTGGGGGTCTTTTCCAAATGAGTCTGGGGGCGTCCTTCATCCTCCTCCTCCTCAATCTCTCTCCCTCAAGCGACCTTGGAGGACAATTACCCAATCACAGAACACCAATTAAAACAGTTTCTACAAGAAGCTCTCTCTCCAAGGACGAGGTACCCGTTTATCAGTGCTTGTTTTCTCAAAACTTGGCAGGGAAAGAACCAAACTTTTCCAGTTGTCCGGGCCAAACACAGACCAAAGGTATCAGCATAAATTCACCCTGGTACACATGGCAACCACCATACATTCCCATTGCTATGGTCGGTTACCATGGCAACCATCACACATTCTCTTGCTATGCTCGGTTACCATGGCAACCATCATATATTCCCATTGCTACAGTCAGTTACCATGGCAACCATCATACATTCCTGTTTCTACAGTCAGATACCATGGCAACCATCATACTTCCCACTGGTAGAGTCGGTTACTATGGCAACCATCATACATTCCCGTTGCTGTGCTCAGTTACCATGGCAACAATCTTACATTCCCGTTGTACAGTCGGTTACAATGGCAACCAGAACACATTCCCATTGCTACAGTCAGTTACCATGGCAAAGACCATATATTTCAATTGTTACGGTCAGTTACCATGGCAACCATCATACTTCCCATTGCTATGGCCAGTTACCATGGCAACCATTGTACTTCCCACTGCTACAGGCAGTTACCATCAGAAACAGCATAAAGTCTCATAGCCACGGTCAGTTACCATGGCAACCATGACACATTCCCATTGCTACAGTTGGTTACCATGGCAACCATCATACATTCCCACTGCTATGGTCAGTTACCATGGCAACCAGCATACTTTTCGGTTGCTACAGTCAGTTACCATGGCAAATATCTTACATTCCCGTTGTTCCAGTCGGTTACCATGGCAACCATCATACTTCCCACTGGTACAGTCGGTTACGATGGCAGCCATCATACATTCTCATTCCTACCGTCCATTACCATGGCAACAATCATACATTCCCATAGCTACAGTCGGTTAATGTGGCAACCAGCATAATTCCCACTGCTACGGTCAGTTACCATGGCAAATAGCATACATTAACATTGCTATGGTCAGTTAAAATGGCAACCATCACACATTCCCATTGCTCTGGTGAGTTACTTAGGCAACAATCACACAGTCCCGTTGCTACGGTCAGTTACCATGGCAAACAGCATACTGACCACTGGTACACTCGGTTACCATGGCAACAAGCATACAGTCCTGTTTCTATGGTCAGTTACCATAGCAACCAGCATACATTCCCATTGCTACAGTCAGTTACCATGGCAACCATCACACACTCACGTTGCTACGGTCGGTTACCATGGCAACCATCCCACATTCCCATTGCTATGGTCATTTACCATGACAACCATCACACACTCGCATTGCTATGCTCAGTTACCATGGTGACCATCACACATTCCCATCACTACAGTCGTTTACCATGAAAAATATCATATATTCCCATTGCTGCAGTCGGTTACATTGGCAACTGTCATATTTCCCACTGTTGCCATGGCAAACATCATACTTTCCATTGCTATGGCCAGTTACCATGGCAACCATTATACTTCCCACTGCTACAGGCAGTTACCATGAGAAACAGCATAAAGTCTCATAGCCACGGTCAGTTACCATGGCAACCAGCATACATTCTCATTGCCACGGTCAGTTACCATGGTAACCAGCATATATTCCCGTTGTTACAGTCAGTTCCTATGGCAACCATCATGCATTCAAATTGCTTCGGTCAGTTACCATGGGAACCATTATACTTCCATCTGGTACAGTCGGTTACCATAGCAACCAGAACACGTTCCCATTGCCACGGTCAGTGACCATGGCAACCAGCATACAGCCACGTTGCTACAGTCAGTTACCATGGCAACTATCACAAATTTCCATTGCTATGGTCGGTTACCATGGCAACCACCATACTTCTCACTGGTACAGTCGGTTACCATGGACATCATCATACATTCCTGTTGCTACAGTCAGTTACCAGGGCAACCAGCATACTTTCCCATTGCTACGGTCGGTTACCATGGCAATCATAAAATATTCCCATTGTTACAGTCAGTTACCATAGTAACCATCATACATTCCAATTGCTACGGTCTGTTACCATGGCAACCACCATTCATTCTACATTACCATTGCTACGGTCAGTTTCTATGGTAACCTCTTGGTTGCTCTTGGACAGAAGCAGATGCAGATGAGCCTCCCTGTTGTCCACCAACCTGGCAACTGTGCTCTAAAGACCTGTGTCCCAAGGGCTGTCTTGACCAAGTCCCTGCACAAACCTCTGGGACTCTTTGCATCCTGTCGTGGTGCCTTTCCAGAGAATTCCAGGGTTATCAAAGCCAACTTGAATGGGATCTTTGTCTCACTCCACAAGGTCACCCAAACCAGTCTCTCCTCTCACCCTCACCCACAACAGTTCACCCAATTTGCTCATCCCCTAGAGCAGCTGCACGCGTCCAAGAAGTTCCTTCCCACTGAGGACACCTCTCTCCTGCTCTTTCTCTCCTGTGTCTTCTTGACCTTCTCTCCCAACCCATCACAGCACCAAAACCTGGGAACTGCCTCAGCAGGCCTGGGCTGTTATTGCCTGCAAGTGGAATGAAGAGAGACTTGGGGCTGCAGCTCCTCCTGCCTGTGCCCCACACACAGGGCATTGGGGCCTGTCTGGCTGCAGCCCCTCAGCGGGATCACCGCGGGTAAGAACAGACTTGCAGTGGGGAAAGCTGCTCTGAAAGCCCCGAGAGCTGGGCTGTGCAGAGGCTTTGCTGACAATGGCCTTGGGGGTGGACGTGCTGGGACTCAGGCCCAGGGGGAAAATCACAGGCCTGATCCCTGAGGAGATCAGCACATGCTGCTGAAATGCTGAGGGAGAGAAGAGCCAGCAGAGGGAGGAAAAAAGTGTGGACAGCCTGGGCTGATGTGCTTTGGACTCGTGCCTGGCCCGGTCTTGGCTGGGCAGAGAAGGGACAGCCTTTGTGTCCCTGCAGGGCTGGGATTCACTCACTGCCCCAAAGGTACCCAATGTGCCTGAGAAGCCCTGGGTGGTGCCTGTCCCACAACTGCTGGGAATGGGGACGGGCTTCCTGCACAGGCCCTGTGCTGTCCATGGCAGCTGCTGCACTTGTGCTGCAGAGCCCTGGCACCTCCTCTGGCACTACAGGCCCCTCTTTGGCTATTCAGTCCAGGCTCAGCTGCCCTGAATTAGGTTCAGCAGTGAAGGGATGTCCAGGAGACAACTGCCATTGTACTTTGAGGACATGTAGAAAATACCCTGATATAGAACAGGAGAGAGACCTCTCTCCCTGTGCCACCTGACTCCATTTAGTCACCTGAACACCTCTATGGGCTGCCCTGGACAGAAGGAACAGTGACAGGTTCCCCTGTCCTACATTTGGGCACCTTCTGCCACTGAAGTTGGCCAAAGCAATGTCCCAGCAGCCTCCAAGAAGATCCCACAGCTGCTGCCCTGTCCCTAGGAACTGCTCCACTGGAGCCTGCAGTTCCCAGCAGGAATCTCGGTCACCTCTGGCATCTCAGAAGGAATCAGGGGTTTGTGTCCCAGCAGGTCACTCCTGGCTTTGGTCTTTCTTCATTCTCATGGGATCTGGGACAAGGAGTCACCTGCAGGGGCCTGTTTTGGGCCCACAGAGCTGGGGTTGGAGGAATCTCATCCCATGGGGGTTGTGGAGGGAGCTGAGTGTGCTTGTGGCCCCAGGTCTGCAGAGCCACAATGAGACACCTCTGTTGACTCAGCTGAGTCCCTTCCCTCAGGGCAGGTGAAGGAGATCCCTCCTGGTCACTGTCTGGGTTTCCTGTCTAATGATGGGACATGAAAAGGGGACTCTTGGACTTAACTCTGTCCCTGTCCGGAGAAATGACAGTGCTGAAAGAAGTGTGTGTGCCCAGCTGAGAGAAGGAACATCATGATTTCCTTCAGCTGTGTGCCAGCAGGTTCCACTGGAGCCCCAGGGACAGCTGGAGGGAGCCCAGAGGGGCAGAGCAAGGGCTGCCTGGGGCTGTTGCTGTGCTGCTGAGCTGGGCCGGGCTCCTGGCACACAGGGAGCTCCTGGCAAGCAAGAAGAGCTTCAAAGACACAGCTCTGCTGGTGAGCAGCTCCTCTGCACAGCCCAGCAGGGCTGAGGGCACTGCCTGCAGCACCCAGGGCACAGGAGAGAAGGCAGAGAGATGAGAGGCAGCCTGGGCTGGGAGGTGACTGAGCTCTCACTACAGGAGAAACCTTCCCAGGATTTGAAGGAAGAATTCTCTGGCTGCAGGAAAGTTCAGCTTCCCTTCCTGGAGGCATCTCCTAAAGCTGGCACATCCCACAGCTTCTAGGATCTTTCAGCAGGACTCTCCCAGTTGCTGCAGTGCA
>NW_020921495.1:0-20216 GCF_003984885.1 Neopelma chrysocephalum
ATTTGATAAGCAAATTATCTCTTTTTGTCTTTATTGACTATCACAATGTTTATAATGTTTGTCTCTGTTTTCTAATTGTTTCAGCAAGTGAAAAAATTCCTTGATAATTTATATAAGGACTTACACAGGATTTCATACGAATAATCGAATCTGGTAAACACGTATTCGATCCCTTCTGCCCTTACAGCATTAGAACATGTAGCACATGGGGTTACACACAGTTTCACCAAAGCCAATCAGCAAAGGCAATGCAGAAACAGAAATACAGAACATAAATGTGTGGATGTGTGAAAGACGGCCGTCAGCATGAATGGAAAGAATGTATGTGTGTGTGTGTGAATCCAAACAACAATACCTCAAATAAAACACAGTAAACTTTGCCTGCACCTGCTATCAACACTAACCCTCAAGATCTCTCCTTAAATAAAAGGGGGGGAATACGGGATAAACTCCAAAGGAACATATTGCTGAAGCCTATATTAAAAAATTTAAATTGAACACAAATGATGTAAAATCTCAGGGAAACCCCCCAATTATAATCAAAAATTTGCAACCAAGCCAGTGGAAAAGACCATTTCCCACCATAACATGGGAAAGAAGGGTATATGTATGTTTCTGCAAGTTTTAGTTCAAAATAGATGGGTTAAACCAGCATTGCCACAGCCTGATGCAAAGCTTTAACCTTTTTGGGGATCACTTTAAGAGATGAGGGTTAGATAGTAAAGTTAAATAAATACATGTTGCAGTTAGGATTGGTTTACATTTTTATACTATACCTATTGAAAGGTTTACAATGTTTACAATTAAATGAGTGTTCTTAAAAAATATTAAAGAAGGGGGATTTGTGGGGATTAAAGCCTGGAAAAAAACAGACCTTGCAGAGAACAGAACAACTCATTACAGAAGTGAGTTTGTAGCACGGAAAACTGCCCCCCCAGGTGACAGCTAGCAGCCAATCGGATACTGTGGTCACACTTTTTGCCTTATAAGGAATGTTTTTCTCTTTGTGTTTGGTTATAAAATGGCTATGACCCCCAATAAACTTGTCTCAGTTTCTTCCCACACTGGGTCCGTGTCCTGAATGTCTTGCAGGTTCCCAGGTGTATTCATTGTTCCTGCAGAAACTCCTGGACTTTTTGTAAATGTTTTTTAGATTGTGACCTTTTGATTTGCTGGGATTGTGCTCGGCTTTGGATCCACTCTGCTGCTCAGACCTGTCTGTTCCTGCAGTTACCCAGAACCAGCTGCTCTAATCCGACAGCAGTTTTGCTTCTGAGCAGTTCTGGCCTTTGTATTTGTTTTGGAAGAACAATTCCAGAAGGAGCGGAGGTTGCCAGAGCAGGAGATGCATCTCCCGGGTGTTCAGGCTTCCCTGGAGTCAGATACCATTCATCCAGAAGCTGAGCTGTCACCCCATGTACTCCCCTGCTGAGGGAGGATTCCCCTCTCTGGATACCCCTGTCCATCCCAGGACAGTCTGTCTGGCTGTCCCTGAAGTGTCCTGAGTTGGGAATTGCTGGTTTTTTATGGACTTGTTCCTGGGGCCGGGAGAGCTCCCTGCCAGCCTCCCCTGGGAGCTGTATCCCAGAGGGAGAGGGGTGGCTGTGCCCTTCCTCAGCTGCACCACAAGAGCCCGGCTTGCACTGTTCCTGTATTCTGTGGGATGGGTTTTAATTCCTGTTGTGAAGCAACAGCTTTTCCCTGGGCTTTGCTAAGCGGGGACTCTGCTGACAGGAGGAACAGCTTGAGTTCCCTCTGCTCGTGGCATTGTCAGAAATGGATGGAGATGGGTCATGGTCACACTGCTTTTGATGTTGAAGAATGCTGAGCCCAGCTTGACACGTCAATCCCAAAACCCAACATCCCAGTCCAATTATCAGAAAAAAATTATTTATTTTCCCTATACAAATTGATTTGGTTTGCCAAAATTAATTTTGTGGGACAGAGTCGCATAAAGGCTCAATTCCAGCTCTGCAATCCTTCAGACATGAATGCCTGAATGTCTGGGGCTGGGATTGGATCCAGCTGCTCCCAGGATCCTCTGGGGAGTTTGGAAAGTTTGTCAGTCCTGCCTGCACCCTGTGACCCAACAGGAGGGGCTCTCTGATAACCCTTGTCCAAAGCTCCCGTTCTGCTCATGACACTTGGTCACTTTGTACGTTGTATGGAACAGGCGTATTCCGATGGGCCGAGTGTCCCTCGGGGCTGTGTCACAGGGGTGGTAACCTTTCCCACCTGCAGCTGATGTTCAGGTCGGAGCAGGAGTGTGGGTGCCTCAATTCTTCTGTTTCTAGGAGACCAACCATGTTAACCATAATCTGTCCTTACAGAAACAGGTTTTGGGAACAGATCCTACCGAGGGTTTCAAAAGAACATGGGAGGTGCCCACGGGCTGCTCCTCACCTGGGGTGGGTGATGGGTGCTGAGGGAACTGGGGTGCTCAAGGGGTGAGGGAATGGGAGTACCAGGGTTGCTGGGAATGCACAGAGGGCCTCCAAGGTCCTGGGGTGCTGGGGAATGCACAGCATCGGGTGCCATCTGGGGTGCTGCTCCCAGGTGCTACTGGCTGAGTCCTCAGGACAAAACTGGGGACAGCTCCTGCTCTGGGAACAAGCTGCGGAATGGCTCCCATCCCACTGATCCTGCGGGCTCTTGGGTCCACCTCACATCCCTGGGAAGTTTTTGCTTGCAGGCAGCCCCACTTTTCATTTTGACTTTCTGCTTTCTGTGCATTGCACCCACACACTGGGGTGCCCTGAGGTGTGCTGGGAGGCAGGGAAAGTAGTGGGGTCCTTCAAAAAGATGCCCCTGGGGAGAAATGGGGTAGAGGAGCTTGTACAGTTGTGCCAAAGAAGCAGGGACGGTCCTGGGAAAGGAGTGGTGGCATAAAGACAGGAGACCTGTGGGGGCCCTTGCAGGGAGGAAATGGGTCTGACCATTCTATGGGGAACCCGGGCTCTGGCCCCAGAAGTTCAGGTTCAAGCAGGGAGCAGGTGGAGCTGCTCTTTTGTGGGTCACACCCATGGGGTTCTGCCAACCTCCCTCCTGCAGGCTCAGCACTGTGGGACAGAGTGGCCAGGGGGGGGACAGGGCCAGCAGGGCCAGCAGGCCCTGGGCACAGGGAGGCCCCGCAGTGTCACAATGGCCCCTTGGCTCCAGGAGGCCCCAGATGCATCATCTGCCCTGTCCTGGACACTGTCTCACGTCTGCCCAGGGGATGGCAGAAATCTGCCCCTGCTGAGCTGTTCCCGTGGGCCAGTCAGGGGAGCAAAGCAGCACCACCAGACTGCTAAGGCTCCAAAAGCTCCTTGAACTCCACAACTGAAAACCCCCAGAAACTGCTCCCACTGCAGAGGTGCCAGCACAGAAAGCTGGTGCTGGCCTTGACTTGTCCTGGGCAGCCTCTCATCTGCACCTGAAACACTGGGGCTGGTGCTTTCCTTCCCAACTAAAGTTACCAAAACACACTTTCACTCAGGAAAGAGCCCAGCTTCAAAACTGAAACCCTCCAGTGACTGCTCCCACACAAAAGATGCCAGGACAGAAAGCTAGCACTGCTCTTCACGTTCCTCCCACTCTTTCTCAGCAGCACCACCAACAGAGGCTCCCTGAATCTGAGTTCCCAGTTCACAAAATTTACCACAACAGCAGTTAAAACAGCTGCTTGCAGTGTGGCTGTTGGGTTGGCAATGTTGAGTACTGCAGCTGTTAGTGGGGCCAAATCAACTGGAACTTTAAAAATTCCGTTTTGTGCTGCAGCGGAAGTTGAGTATTGTGGTACATTAGTGGTGTTTGAGTCAGGGAGTGCAGGTTCTGCACAGAGTAAATGCGCCATAGGGTCCTGATTTCCTTTAGGGTTGGGGTTGATGTCTGAACTGAAGGACAGCATACTGCTATCCAGCATATGCCACCTTTGACCTTTCACAACATAGAAACCCAGAATGTTTTCGCTGGGATCTCTAATTTCAGTGTGAATACTGGCATCTGCTTCTTGCCTGGAAGCCAGGAATGAACCTTGGTAGTTCAGCACATGGCACTTACTGCAGGGATTCTCATAGAATCACAGAATATCCTGAGGTGGAAGGGACCCACAAGGGTCATCGAGTCCAACTCCTGGCTCTGCACAGGACACCCCAGCAATCCCACCCTGTGTCTGAGAGCATTGTCCAAATGCTCCTTGAGCTCAGACAGGCCTGGTGCTGTGGCCACTGTCCTGGGGAGCCTGTTCCAGTGCTCAACTACCCTCTGGGGGAAAAGCCTTTTCCTGATATCCAACCTCCCCTGACTCAGCTCCAACTGTTCTCTCAAGTCCTGTCACTGGTCTGGAGAGTAAAGAGATCTATACCTGCCCCTGTGCTGCCCCTCAGATGGATGTTGAAGACCCCAGTGAGGTCTGAACTCAGTCTCCTCTTCTCCAGCTGAACACACCAAGTGCTCTCAGCCACTCCTCATAAGGCTTCCCCTGCAGACCCTTCCCCATCCTCGTGGCCTTCTTTGGATGCTCTGTAGTGGCTTCATGTCTTTTTTATTTTGTGATGCCCCAAAATGCCACCAGAACTCGAGGTGAGGCTGCCCCAGGTCAGAGCAGAGCGGGACAATCCCCTCCCTGTCCCGGCGGGCGATGCTGGGCCTGATGCCCCCAGGCCAGGGTTGTCCCTCCTGGCTGCCAGGGCACTGCTGACTCCTGGCCAAGTGGGCACCCCCCAGGACCTCCAGGGCCCTTCCCACAGCTGCTCTGCAGCCTCTTGTTCCCAGTCTATACCCACAGCCAGGGTTGTCTGGAAGAGGAGGAGGAGAAAGAGGAGGAGATGGAGAAGGAGGAGGAGGGAGAAAGGAGGGAGAAAGGAGGAACAGGGAGAGAAGGGATGCAGCAGAAGGAAGAGGAGTGGGAGGAAGAGAAGGGGGAGCAGGAAGAGGAGAAAGGTCACAGTTCCACCACTTGCTGCTGCCCATTGGAGAATCACGTCCCTCACATCCTGCAGGTGACCAGGGAGGTGGAGCTCACCCCAAATATCTTGGGGGGTCCCTGGGATTTTTTTTTGGCGGGGTGTAGTGGGTTTCTGTGGCCAGGGTTTGGTAGTGGGGAGGGCTATAGGGGTGTCTTCTGTTAGAAGCTGCCAGAAGCTTCCTCTCTCTGGTGAAGCCAACACCAGCTGACTCCAAGATGCACTTCCTGCTGCTGGCCACGGCTGAGCCAATTAGGAGTAATACTAATGCCTCTGTGATAACATTTAAGAACAGAAGGTTGTTGTGCAGTGAAAATTCCAACCAGGGGAGAGCTGAGTGGGAACGTGAACAACAATGCAGACACCAAGGTCAGTGCAGAAGGAGGGGCAGGAGGGGATCCAGGTGCCGGAGCTGAGGCCCCTGCAGCCCGTGGTACAGACCATGGTGGGGCAGCTGTGCCCCTGCAGCCTCTGGAGGAGCATTGGGGTGCAGAGACCCACCTGCAACCCATGGAGGAGCCCATGCTGGAGCAGGTGGATGCAGGAAGGAGGCTGTGACCCCGTGGGAGGCCCAAGATGGACCAGGGTCCTGCCAGGGACCTGCAGCCCTTGGAGAGAGTAATCCACACTAGAGTAGGATTTTCCTGGGTAGGACTTTTGGCCCCTGTGGGGGACCCACGCCGGTACAGCTCATTGGTGAAGGGCTGCACCCCATGGCAAAGTGACCCATGGGACAGCAGTTTGTGAAGAACTGTTGCCCCTAGGATGGACTTACACCGGAGAGGTTTATCAAGGACTATCTCCCGTAGGAGGGACCCCACGGAAAGCAGAGGAATGACTTGTCTCCCTCAGCAGAGGCAGAAATATCATCTCACTATAACCCCCATTCCCCATCCCCCTGCACCACTGGGGGGAAGGAGAGAGAACATGGAAGGAAGGAGGGGTGGGGGGAAGGTGGTTTTAAGATTATTTTACTTCTCACTCTTTTGCTCTGATCCTGTTAGTAATAATTTTAAGTAATGAAATAGAAATATGCCCACTTTGAGATTGTGTTGCCCATGAAGGTGATCAGTAAGTAACCTCTCCCAGCTCTTATCTCAATTCATGAATCCTTAGCTGTTTTTCTCTCCTCTCTCCAGTTGCAGATGGGAGTGAGAGAGTGGCTTTAGTGGGTACCTGGCATCAGGCCAGGGTCAACCCACTACAGGGGGAATATTTGGAGCTTGGAGAACTCTAAAGCTGAGCTGCAAACACCCCTTGGGATGACCCTGGGGGGTCCACAGGAGGTGGGGTTTTTTTATGGGGTTCTAGTGGTGGCTGCTGGCAGAGCCCTGGTGGTGGGGAGCAGGATATGGGGCCAGAGATGGGAGACTCACCAACAGCCTGGAGAGCACAGTAGTTTAGCTTAAGCCTTCCTGGTAACCAGGAAGGAACTAGGAAAGTGACCAAGGAAGTATTCCACCTATTCCTTTACATAAACAGACCTATAAATATAAGGGGAGGAGGGATTTACCCTGTCTTCTCTTCCGGCGAACCTGGGAGACAGCAGGTGCCTGCGGTTGGTCTCGCTTATCTGGGAGTTGAGGCCTGCTCAGGCTTGTTGTTTGCCACGCGGGAGGTGGAGGGTGCTGGCAGTGTCCTGCTTTTCTCAAGGCAAGTATTGAGATTTCATTTTGCTAGTTCTTAATTTTGCTAGTTCCCGGGTTTCTATTGTGCATATCTGTTTTGGTTTTGTCCCTTTTCGTCCATTTTCACTTTCCCTTTCCTTTTTTTGGGTTTTTTTGGGGTTCTCATGTTTATATGTACATAGTATTCTCACTGTATATAACAGTGATATATGTAAAATATATATTTTTGCTGCAACTCTGCTATTTTGGTTTTTTCCTCTTTCTGGGAAGTAAGGTTTTTTTTCGCTGGGTCTTGGAGACTTGGCAGGAAGCCAGGTCCAAACTTACACACCTTCACTTTCCCCTTGCAGCTTATAAACTGCATGACATGCACAGCTCTATGCGTTCAGCTCTATGTCTCCTCACACAGCCTCGGTCTCACAGAATCCAGTTACAAAACTAAAACCATTCAGCAGATGGTCCTACAGAAAAGATTCTAGAAGAAAAAGCCAGGGCTAAAATTCACTTCTTTTTTGCAGCCTGGAAACTGCACAGCCAACAAGGAGACGATTCGCTTTCCTTCTCATGTATACACAGGATCACATTCTTTCAGTCTTGAAGAGCCAGAATCAAAAACTGAACTCCTACACCAATGGTGCCAAAACAAAAAGCTCTTTTGCGATGTGAACCTGCAAAAGAAGGCAAGGTCCCAGAAGATCCTGAGAGCTCTGCAGCCCCTCTCTGCCATCCCATCTCCCCAGGGCAGCACAAAAGCCCTTGTGGTCCTCAAGAGCTCTCACTGCTGCACACACCTGGCCCATCCCAAAGCTGGTGCAGTCAGAAAGCTGTTCTCATTTCCCATTCAGTCCTGCTCTGCTGAGGATGGATCTCAAAAAAATTCCTCGTAGGAATTTATAATGAACTTCATGACCCCAAACAGGCATCCTGGGGGTCCCTCCTCTCTGTGCTCCCCTCCTCTCTAGGCTGCCAGTGGCCCCGAGATTCCCCCCTCTCTGGGGTCCCCCCTCTACAGGCCCCACATTTCAGGGTCCCTGGGCTCCCCCCACCTCAGCTGCTGTGGGTCCCAGGGGTTCCCTCTCTCCAGGCTCCCCCCTCCCTGATGTGCTCCCTCTCCAGGCTGTCGGCAGTCCCGAGGGTCCCCCGTGAGACTGAAATGTTAATGGTTAATGACTCGAGCAATCAGCCGTTTGCAAAAGCAGTGGGTGCTTTGCTGATGATGTGCACGGTAACAGCCCAGGGACAGAGGGCATGGGCCCCAGAGGGTGCCCACAACAAATCAACCTTTGTTTAGGGAGAAGCTGAGTTTTGAGCCAGATAAAAGAAGCGAGATGGGATGGTGCTTCTTATCATGACAATTTCCTCCCTTACACAACTGGGTGGGGACTGCCTCAGCTCTGATACTGGCAAGGTCCCAGGACTGAACCAGCTAAAGCAGCCAAAGAGCAAATCCAAGTTGAAAACATCACTACCCTCAAAGAAAGGTTTGGCTGACCTTCCCCTTTCATGTGCAAACTCCTATTTACACCGTACTTGAGAGACAACACGAACTCCTTCCCAATTATATGTACCAATAAATTCTGTCACTCTCACAGAATCCAGCTACACAATTGAAAACTTCTGGCCCACAAAAGGGCCAGGTGAGAAAGCTGTTGCTGATTCCATCTTCCACTGCACCCACTGAACTGCACTTTCCTTCTCAGTTCTCCATATCATCATAATCCTTCAGTCTCAGAGTCAGGATCCAAAACGAAGCCCACCACTAACTGCTCAAACACTAGGAGTATCCAGGATGAAAAACTCAACAGCTTGACTTTTATATTCCCACTCTAGAGGTTCAACAGCTCTGACTGATAGCACTGTACATTAGGAAAAGCATTTAAATTTTCCAGGACACTCTCTAAACTCCCCAATGTCAAGTAAATGGGGGTCACAGGGTGGGAGACCTGGGACGGCTGGGAAGGGGGGGTTGCAGGGGTTCTCAGTTTTGAGGAAAGAGGGATCTGGGGACTGGGAAAGGCAGGAATGAGGTTCCAGGGGGAATCCAGCTTCATGGAAAAGGGCCATCCAAGGGCTGGGAGAGAAAGGATGGGTGCAGAGGGATATTCGTGCAGGATAAGAGGGTGCAGAAGGGTCCTGGTGTCTGATAAGGGGGTGCAGGGGCAGTCCTGGCACCAGGGAAAGGGGTTCAGGGGTGTCTAGGTGCCCAGAAATGTGAGTTCAGGGAGTCCCAATGCTGGAAAAGGGGGTCCAGAAATGCAGGTTCAGGTCCCCATGCCCAAGAATGGAGGTCTGGGGTGTGTCTGTGCTGGATTAGAAAGTTCAGGGGGGTCCCAATGCCAGGTAATATGGTGCAGGGGGATCCCTGTGCCTGGAAATGGAAGTTCAGGGGGGCCCCTGTGCCTAGGAATTCCGTTGCAGGGGTCTAAAGCAGTGCGGTGGGGGGGGGGATGGGATAGGATGGGATGGGATGGCATGGGAGTGCTGGAGGGGGAGTATGATGGTGACACAGGAAATTTTGGGTGATTCCCCTGTATCCTCCTGGGAACACACTGGGATCTCCCTGGAACTCCCTGGAACCATCCATGGATATGTACTGGGAGACCCGCAGCCTGGGCTCCAACAGTGCGGAGTGCAGGAAGCGCCGAGAATTGAGAACTATGGGGACACGGAAGCTTGGAGGAGTCTGAGGGGGGCCAAGGGTGAAGAAAAGGGAGAACTGGAAGAGCTGGGAGAGCTTGAAGGAGATTCAGGGGAGTCACAGGGTCAAGGAAAGGGGGGCTGGGGATGGAGAGACAAGGGATGTGGAGTCCAAGGGGTCCCAGTGCCCAGGAAAGGGTGGTCCAGGGGTCCCAACATTGAGGAAAAGGGGGTCAGGGGGTGGGGAGACCCGGGTTGGCTGGAATGTGGGGTTCAGGGAGATCTGATCCCAGTCACTTGCAGGCACTCCTATTATTATGCCAATTGCCCCCCAGCTTGGGCCAAGTTGCTCTCATTCACCCCCAGTATAGTTCCAGTCATCCCTAGTATGATTCCAGTCATTCCCACTATGGTGTCAGTTCCAGTCACTCCCAGTATGGTCCCATTTGCCCCCAGTGTGGTTCCAGACACTCCTGGCATAAACCCAGTCGCTTCCAGTCACTTCTAGTAGAATACCAACTGCCCCCAGCTTGGTCCAATTTGCTCCCAGTCACCCCCGGTAGGGTTCCACTCACTTCTAGTCACTCGCAGTATGTTTCCAGTCATTCGCAATATGTTCCCAGTCACATCCAGTTTGATCCCAGTTGTCCCCAGCATGCTCCCAGTCACTCCCAGTCACTCTCAGTGGTCCTAGTTGCTCCCAGTATGATCCCAGTTATCTCCATGATGATCTGCTTCTCCCAGTGTATCCCAGCTGTACTTAACATCATCCCAGTTGCCCTCAGCATGCTCCCAGTCACTCCTACTATGATCCTTGTATGAACCCAGTCACTCTCAGTCACTCCCAGTATGATCCCAGTGACCCCTAGCATGGTCCTGGTTCCTCCAAGTTACCCCCAGTATGGTTCCAGTTTCTTCCAGTATGATTCCAGTCAATCCCACTGTGGTCCATTCGGTTCCAGTGTCTCCTAGTACAATCCCAATATGATGTCTGTCACTCCTAGTCATTCCCAGTATAATCTCAGATGCCCCCAGTGTGGTTCCTGTTGCTCCTAGTGTGGTTCCAGTCACTCTCAGTATGAACCAGGTCGCTTCCGGTCACTCCCAGTAGGAGCCCAGCCAATTCCAGTCACTCCCAGTATGGTTTCAGTCACTCTCAGTATGATTCCAGTATGATCCCACTCAGTCTCAGTCAGTATCAGTATGATCCCAGTTGCCCCCAGCACGGTACCAGTTGCTCACAGTTTGATCCTACTCTCTCCCAGTCACTCCCAGTATGATCCCAGTCACCCCCAGCATAGTCCTGCTTGCTTCCAGTCACCCTCAATATAATCTCAGGCAGTCCCACTAGGGTCACATTCAGTTTCAATCACTACCCGTATGACCCCAGTATGTTCTCCATCACTCCTAGAATAATCTCAGTATGATTCCAGTCACTCCCAGTCGCTCCCACTCACTCCCAATCAGATCACAGTTGCTCCCTGTGTGGTCCTAATTGCTCCCAGTCACTCCCAGTATGGTTTTAATAATCTCCGGTATGATTCCAGTCACTTCCGCTATGGTCTCAGTCAGTTGCAGTCACTCCCAGTATAGTCCCAGTCACCTGTAATATGATGCCATTTGCCCCCAGTGTGGTTGCAGACACTCCCGATATGAACCCAGTTGCTTCCAGTCACTTCTAGTAGGATCCCAATTCCCCCCACCTTAGTCTAAGTTGCTCCCAGTCACCCCCAGTGAGGTTTGGGTATTTTTCCAGTCACTTCCAGTATGATCCCAGTCACTTCCAGCATGATCCCAGTCACTTCCAGCTACTCCCAGTAGAATTGTAGTCACTCCTGGTTACTCCCAGTATTATGACAATCACCCCCAGCTTGGTCAAAGTTGCTTCATTCATCCCGATATGGTATCAATCACCCCCAGTATGATCCCAGTCAGTTCCTGTCACTCCCAGAATGATTCCATTATGATCCCAGCCACTCCCAATGTGATCCCAGTCTCTTCCTCTATGGTCTCAGGCAGTTCCAGTCACTCCCACTAAGGTTCATGTAAGTTCCACTCACCCCCAGTACGATTCCAGTCTGATCCCAGTCACTCCTTCTATTGTCTTAGACAGTTCCAGTCACTCCCAGTATGATTGGTCCCACTGTCCTGTTACTGACAAAGATATCAAACAGCACCGGTCCCATCCCCTTCCCTTGAGGATGCCCCTTGTCACCAGCCTCCACTCTTCCATCGAGCTGTTGACTGCGACCTTTTGAGTGTGACCATCCAACCCATTCCTTATTCACTGAGTAGGCCATCCCTCATATCCATATCTCTCCAGTTTGGAAACCAGGGGGTTGTGCAGGACAGTGTCAAATGCTTCGCACAAGTCCAGGTGGGTGACATCAGTTGCTCTTCCCCCTCCACCACTGCTGTAACCCTGTCGTGAAAGACACCAAAGTTGTCAGGCTTGATTTGCCCTCAGTGAAGCCATGCTGGCTGTCACCAACCACCTCCTTATTTTCCATGTACCTTAGCATGGATTCCAGGAGGATCTGCTCCATGATCTTGCCCAGCACAGAGGTGAGACTGACCAGCCTTGTCCATGATTAAACATGAAAGGATCCAGCTTGGCTTCATGTTGTTCCCAAAACAGGTGGGGTGGACACCAGGGACAATGTCACAGATGCAACCAGATCTTCTCCAGGGCCACCGTGGGGCTCTGGGTGCCTCCAGAGCAGTGGAAGAGCTGGAGACCAAGGGCTTGAAAGACCACAACTGCCCTCCACTGCTCACAGGATACCTCAATGCCCTCAAGAATTTGACCTGCATGTTGATCTTCTTCTGTCCCTCTTCCTGGAGAAGGAGATACGTGCCTAAACCTCCATCGTCTCCACACCCTCTCTACAGGTATTTATGGAATTCACGAGGCCCCACAGTGTCTTTCCATTCCAGCACCCTCAGCCTTCTCCAGTCCCAGTCATCATATTGGTGGCCCTTCCCCTTGTCCGGTTTAAAGCTCCCTGAGGCATCTGGCCACCTTACTGGTGATGACCCAGTTGTTCCAGCTGGTCAGGTGAATCCCACCAACTCCCAACAGACCTTCGCAGAAGTGAATCCATGATCATGGAAGCCCAAACCTTGAGTACAGCACCAACCAAGTGCTCCAGTCCCTTCATAACCATTCATGGACTCTCTCCAGTATGGTCATGTCTCCCCAGGACTGGGAAATGCTGTTCCTGGGTCACACAGGTGAGGAGACCCTGGGGGGCAGGTTGAGCTTCTGGCCCATGGTTAATGTCCCTCCCTTGGCCCAAGGCCACCCCTGGGGTCATCGTTTGGGTAATGTCCCCATGGCCAGCCCTGGGGCCGTTGCTTGAGTAATGTCCCCACGGCCACCCCCAGGGCCATCACTTGGGTAATGTCCCCACGGCCACCCCCAGGACTGTCACTTGGGTAATGTCCCGAAGGCCACCCTCAGGACTGTCACTTGAGTAACATCCCCACAGCCACCCCCAGGGCCATCACTTGGGTAATGTCCCCATGGCCACAACTGTTGAGATCAGATGTACTGTTGAGATCAGATGTACCGGATGCTGGCTGTTAGCAGTGATCTGATAACACCTCCCTGAGGAGGAAGGATCTGTCACCCACTTGCGCAACAGCCACAGGGGTTGGGACACCCAAAACACCCAAAACAGCAGTTTGCACCCCAGAGCCCCTCACTCCTCTCTGAAGGCATCTCCTGGACACCACCTCAGCTCGCTATGGCCAGGTACAAGGTGACAGTGGCCACAGGTGATGTGGCAGAAGCTGGCACCAACAACTCCATCTCCATCACCTTGGTGGGCAGCCGAGGCGAGAGCCGCAGGACCACTGTCTCCCTCTTGTTCCTGCCGGGACAGGTGGGGATGAGGACACAACATGTGGCAGAGCTGTCCTGGGGACATGAGAGGTGGCACAGGCTGTCCCAGGGACATGAGGGGCTGCACAGACTCTTCTGGGAGTACAAGGAGATGGTGGGAAGGGATTTGGGGGGGGATGCTGGGAAAGGGGTCTTGTGGGGATGGGTGGGAAGAAGTCTTGGGAAATGGTGGGAAGGGATCTTTGGGGGGGGAATGGAAAGGGGTTCCAGGGGTGTAGAGGAAAAGGATTTGGGGGGGGATGGTGGAAGATAAGGATCCTGGAGGGTTGGAAGCAAGGGGATGCTCTGAGCCTCTTCTCTGCTGGTGTCCCGTGGTGCCACCCTGGGGCATCTGCGCACTCTTCAGAAGCCATTCCCTCCTCTTCAGGAGAAGAGCCTGTCTGTGGACTGTGGGCAGGACCTGGGCCCTATTGTCCTCATCCGCCTGCACAAGTGGCGGCTCTTCTTGGAGGATGCCTGGTTCTGCAAGGATGTCCGGGTGACAGCCCCTGACGGCACCCTTTACCGCTTCCCCTACTACCAGTGGCTGGAGGGGGTCACCACGGTGGAGGTGCGGGAGGGCTCAGGTAAGACATGCCCAAACCCCAATCCTCCTCTGACGGCTGGAGGTCCAACCTTGACCCCACCTCCTCCTTTCCAGGGAAGAAGCTGGCGGATGATGAGCTGCAGATCCTCAAGGAACATCGGCATCGGGAACTGGCGGCACGGCAGGAGGCTTTCCGGTGACAGTGGGGACGTGGGGACAAGGCCCACCTCGGCCAGGTGGGCGGTCAGCGGTGATGCTGATGTCTGTCCCCATGTACCACACCAGGTGGAAGAACTACGCCCAGGGCTGGCCCCATTGCCTCAGCGTGGGCTCCATCCTCGAGTTGGACTCCAATATCCAGTTCTCCTCTGTCAGAGTCACTAACTTCACTGGTTTCCTCATCTTACAGTAAGCACTGCCCTGAGGCTGGGTGGGATCTGGATGGTTGTGGGAAGAGGGGCCAGAGAAGAGAGGGGGCTGTGCTGAGGTTCCCCTCTGCCCTGTAGAGGGGCCTCCCACTTTCTGTCAGGGTTCCTGCTGAGAAACACCTCCTGGGACAGTCTGGATGAGATGCGCACCATCTTCTCCCGGACACAGGGAAGAGACATTGGTGGGTGCCTTGTGTGTTCCCCTCCCCACCACTCAGGGCTTCCCTTTCCCTGGAGGGTGGGTAAGTGGGTGCTGATATCTGACCACCCCGCTAGTCCCTGAGTACGTGGCCAAGCACTGGCAAGAAGATGAGTTCTTCGGTTACCAGTTCCTCAATGGCAACAACCCCATCATCATTCGATGTTGCACTGTGTTGCCATCCAAATTCCCGGTGACGCCAGAAATGGTGGCTGGCTCACTGGGGAGTGGCACTGACCTGGGCAAGGAGCTGCAAGAAGGTCGGATCTTCATCGTGGACTATGAGGTGTTAGATGACATCCCAGCTGACACCATCAATGGGCGCCAGCAATACGTGGCAGCCCCACTCTGCCTCCTTCACCAGGGCACTGATGGGCTCCTGCGCCCCATTGCCATCCAGGTAGGGATGCCCCACATCAAACTGTGCCGTGGGGAGGGTGAGGATGGTCCCAGACCATGGGATGGTGTCCCACAGCTCAGCCAAACACCAGGACGCTCCAGCCCCATCTTCCTGCCGAGTGATGATGAGTGGGACTGGCTGTTGGCCAAGACCTGGGTGCGCAATGCTGACTTCTACAGCCACCAGCTCCTCACCCACCTGCTGAGGACCCACCTGTTCGGGGAGGTCTTCGCCGTTGCCACCCTGCGCCACCTGCCCACATGCCACCCCCTCTTCAAGGTAAGGTCCCTCCTGAGGGCCACCTGCTGCGCCCTCACTCATCTGACAGTGGCAATGCCCCATGGGACCCCCTCCCCCCGGCTTCATGCGGGGGGTCCCTGGTCACCTGGCAGGTGTTGGTTCCCCCCTCAGCTCCTCATGCCCCACTTCCGCTTCACGCTGCACATCAATACCTTGGCGCGCTCCGTCCTCATCAACCCCGGCGGCCTCATCGACAAGGTAAGCCCTGGGGCCTGGGAGTACTGGGCTCTGCTGGGGCCACTGGGGCCTTGTGGGAGCACTGGGGGGCACTGGGGTGTACTGGGGACACTGGGGTCAGTCTGCTGGAGTCTGCTGGAGGCACTGGGGGCCACTGAGAGAACAGTGGGCACTGGGTGCACTGAGGGGTATTGGGGGTGGTGGGGTCTACTTGGGGCACTAGGAGGCAGTGAGGTCTACTGGGAGTTCTGGGGGGTACTGAGGTGCTACTGGGAGCACTGGAGTGTACTGGAATTGCTGGGGAACACTGTAGTGTACTGGGGAAACTGGGAGGCCCTGGGAAATATGGGAGCCCTGGGAGAAACTAGAGAACCTGGAGTTGAGGACACTGGAGAGCACTGGGGTGCACTGGGGGACTGGGTGTGTACCTGGAGGACTGGTGCCCTGGGAGCACTGGGGGACACGGGGGTATGCTGGGAACACTGGAGGACACTGAAACCTGACGCCTCCTGCCCTGACCTGCCCACCCATGGGTGCCTCCCCTCTCCCAGGGCTCAGGGGTTACCTATGAGGGGCTGAAGCTGGTGGTGCAGCGGGGCCTGGAGCAGGTGACCTACACGTCCCTGTGCCTCCCTGATGACATCCGCCACCGTGGCATGTCCAATGTCCCCAACTACCACTACCGGGATGACGGGATGAGCCTCTGGGAAGCCATTGAGAGGTGGGACCAGTTTCGGGGGTTGGAAGTGGTCTTGGGTGTGCCTCAGGACCTCACAATCATCTCATCCCTTTGGCAGCTTTGTCACCGGCATTGTGACCTTCTACTATGGTGGGGATGCTGCAGTGCGCGGGGACACGGAGCTGCAGGCCTGGGTGATGGACATCTTCACCAACGGCTTCTTGGGCAGGACCTCCTCAGGTAGCACACCTGCAGCTGCCACGGCATGTCCCCAGGGGTGGCAGGAGACAGGGACAGGTCCCTGAGGCTCTTGGCTGTCCCCCTCCCACCCAGGTGTCCCCTCCTCACTGCAGACAGTGGAAGAGCTCATCAAGTTCCTCAGCATGGTGATGTTCACCTGCTCGGCTCAGCACGCAGCTGTCAACAATGGGCAGGTGAGACAGGACCCAGAGACCTAAAGGATGTCCCCAGCTGTGCTGGGGTCATGTCCCCCTCCCAGCCTTTTATGTGCAGGAGGGATGTCCCCATCCTAAACCAATGTCCATGTCACACTACTCTACATGATAGAGGGATGTCCCTATCCTGAACTAATATCCGTGTCACACCACTCTACATGCCAGAGGGGTGTCCCCATCCCTCCTGTCCCCATATTGTAAGGACTTCCCCACTCTACCTCAGAACGACATCCCCATCCAATGTGTCCCCATGCCAGAGGTATGTCCCCATCCATCCCCTCTTTACGCAGGAAGGGATGACCCCATCTGTCCCATCCTCTCTCCATGGTGGAGAGAATGTCCCCATCAGTCCATGCTGGACAGGATGTTCCTATCCATCCCCTTGCCATGCTGGGGATATGTTCCCATCTCTCCCCTCTCTGTGCCAGGGGATGTCCCCACCCATCCCCTTGCTGTTTTGGGAGGTTGTCCTCTCCAGTGACGTGTCCCCCTGCAGTATGACTTAGGCGCCTTCGTCCCCAATGCCCCATCCTCCATGCGCCACCCGCCGCCCCGCGAGAAGGGACGGGCCTTCCTCCAGCACTTCCTCGACACGGTCCCTGAGGTGTCCACCACTGCCAACATCCTAGTGACCCTGATCCTCCTCAGCTCCCAACTCAAGGACAGGGTGAGTCTGTCCCCACAATCCCCATGGCCCCCCCAAATGGGTCCATGGGGCTGGGAAACCCAAAAGGTGTCCACAAGGCTGGATGTCAGCACCTTCGGTGTCCTCAATCCTGGAGCGTGGCCACCACTGCTCCACAGCTACCAGGGTGCCAGAGAACCCCCCAATAGCACCAAGGGGTTGAAGCTGAGGGATCTCCATCCCTGTCCCCCCAGAGGCTCCTGGGACAGTACCCCGAGGAGCGGTTCACAGAGGCGGAACCTCGGCGGCTTATCCGGGCCTTCCAAAGGCGGCTGGAGGAGATCCGAGACCGGATCGAGGAGAGGAACTACCTGGCTGAGCTGAGATACAACTACTTGAACCCACTGGAGACTGAGAACAGCATCTCCATCTGAGTGCAGTGGCTGCACCCATGCAGCACCCCCAGCACTCTCAGCAACCCCGGCACCTGGACACCCAATGCACCCAGCAAGCCCAGTTCCCAGCTCCACCAGCACCCCACACATGGCCACCCCCAACACTCTTGTCACCCAGCATCCTGCACTTGGACAACCCCGGCACACCCAGGACCCCACACTTGGACACCCTCAGCACCCACCCCCTCAGCACCCTCAGCATCCCCTGCCCCATTTCCTTCCCCCCAATAAATGCCAGCTGTCAGTCAAACCCTCACTGCTCTGGGGGAGCACTCCAAAACTACAGGAACCCCCCGGTCCCTCCCCACAGCCCCCACTCAAAGTGGGAGCTGGATTGGGGCAACTGAGACATGATACCCACTGCTCCCAGTGGCCCCTTCCAGTGCTCACAGTGTCCATCACTGGTCCCCAGTGACATCAGTGTCCCCCTGCAGTGCTTGCCAGTCTCCCCAGCGCTCCCAGTGTCCTCCTCATTGTTCCTAGTGCCCCCCTATTACAGGGTAGACTGTGAGCTTCAGACAAAGTTTATTAGAGAAGATACTTTTGAGTCACAAGGTCCAGAAAGGATCCCGAACACCCCAAAACCCACAGAGGACCCCTGGCTTTCTAAACTCCTTCTCCGAGGGGAACGTTGGTGTGGCTGCACCCAATCCAAGCCCAGCTCCCTCAGCCTTTCCTCACAGGCAAAGTGCTCCAGCTCCATCTTGGAGGCCCTTCACTAAACCTGCTCAAGCTTACAGACATCTTTCCTATGTTGAGGAACCAAAACCAAGGCACAGTAACCTGGATAATCCACCACCTTGATAGGGGTCACACAGCCCAGGGTGCTCCTGGCCTCCCTTGCTGCCTCCTGTCCAGTTCCCTGCCCATCAGAGTTTTCTTACTGGGTTGCTCCCAGCCAGGCAGTTCCCAGCCTGTGCCATGGCCAGGATGAGTCCCTTGCAGGGGCAGACACTGGCATTTGTCCTTCTGGGATTTCATGAGGTTCCTACCAACATGTGCTCTCCCCCTCCTTGAAGCCCCTCAGCGAGCACAGAGGCCTGAGAGACCTTTCCAGTAAAGACTCAGGCAAAGAAGCCATGGAGTCCCTCAGCACCACATCAGCGTCTACTGGAATTAAATCCCCCTCCCCATTCCACAGCAGCCCTGCATTTCCCTCTTTGATCTTTGGTCTCCAGCAGAGAGATTGAAGCTCTGTTTGCTCTTGGCTTTTCTTGCAGCCACCAACTCCAGGTGAGCTTTGCCTTTCCCACAGTCCCACCTGCACAGCCCAGGCCATGCACAGAAATTCCTTGTCTGGACCTGGCCTTGCTGTCACCCCCTGGCAGCAGCTTCATGACCCCTGTTCATAACCTGTCCTGTGACATCCCAGGCCTGCTTCCATCACATGGCCCCACAACCCCAACTGTGCAGGCTCAGCCCAGGACAGGAGCACTCAGGGTGGGGAATGGACCGTCTGATGGGATGCCCAGGGCAGTCCTTGGGACTTGGTCACCCCAGAGCTTTCCTGTTCAGTGGCCTCTCCAAGATGCTGGAGAGGCTCTGTCACCTGTGGGGCTTCACAGAGAGTCCTGCTCCAGGATCTGCCAGGCTCTGGGCCAGGAGAGAGGCCAGGCAGGGCTGGCCATGGCCCTGGAACAGGCCCCAAGCCCAGAAGGAGGATGGAGGGAGGCACAGCAAAACTCACCCATAACCCTGGGCTGAGCAGTCAGTGCCAGAAATGGCTGAGGAGAGAGGCTGTGGGGTAACTAATGTCCTGGGCCACCTTCCTGATCTGTTCATGCCACCAAGGGCACAGATCAGCCTCCTCTCTCTGGAAGTTTCAAATATTTGATACCTTCCACAGGCCCTGGCTCTGCACCACAATCCCCCTGGTGTGAGTCCTCCTCCTGCACGGTCACACAGTGTCAGATACACACAGATGATTTTCTCTTCCAGGTCCTTTCCAGCCCAGCCCAGCTCCCTTCAAGCTCTCCCACCTCCCCTAAGCTCTCTCCACCACCAAGGGTCTCTCCCCAGCACAACCTAGTCAGGTCTGGCCCCACAGCCTTGCCCAGGGCAGGGTGCTTTGGGCAGTGGCACTACATCTCCAGCTCCTTTGAGAGAGCACAGCAGCAGCTGGAGCTCAGAGAGGACTGAATGGGTGAATGAGATTGGCAAAAGGAAAAGGAGGCTCCCTGTGTGCCCTGCTCTCCTCTCCGGAAGATCCTGAGAGCTCTGCAGCCCCTCTCTGCCATCCCATCTCCCCAGGGCAGCACAAAAGCCCTTGTGGTCCTCAAGAGCTCTCACTGCTGCACACACCGGGCCCATCCCAAAGCTGGTGCAGTCAGAAAGCTGTTCTCATTTCCCATTCAGTCCTGCTCTGCTGAGGATGGATCTCAAAAAAATTGCTGTAGGTTCATTTATTTCGTTTGAATACAATATGAGTCTTCCCATTTACACAAAGTCTCTGGGTCACACAGGATTGGTGGATGCTGAAGAAGGGAAGATTGTGGAGCTGTGCTGGGCCTTGTGAGCCAGTACCTTGGAGGAGTTTGTGGAGGAAGTTGAGAACCCATGGAAGTGTTGGGTACAATAAAACATAAGAGTTCCTGGCACATGTCCAGTGCCTTTGTTCAGCCTGATAGGAATTTATAATGAACTTCATGATCCCAAACAGGGGTCCTGGGGGTCCCTCCTCTCTGTGCTCCCCTCCTCTCTAGGCTGCCAGTGGCCCTGAGATTCCCCCCTCTCTGGGGTCCCCCCTCTACAGGCCCCACATTTCAGGGTCCCTGGGCTCCCCCCACCTCAGCTGCTGTGGGTCCCAGGGGTTCCCTCTCTCCAGGCTCCCCCCTCCCTGATGTGCTCCCTCTCC
>NW_020921496.1:0-4941 GCF_003984885.1 Neopelma chrysocephalum
GCTGGAGAGCAGCCAGGCAGGAAGGGAGCTGGGAGTTGGGATTGACAGGAAGCTGAACATGAGCCAGAGTGTGCCCAGGTGGCCAAGAAGGCCAATGGATCTTGGCCTGGCTCAGGAACAGTGTGGCCAACAGGTCCAAGGAAGTGATGCTTCCCCTGGACTCAGCGCTGGTGAGGCCACACCTCAAGTACTGTGTCCACTTCTGGGCCCCTCAGTTCAGGAAGGACATTGAGGTGCTGGAGCAGGGGCAGAGAAGAGCAGCGAGGATGGGGAAGGGACTGGAGCACAAGTGCTGTGAGGAGAGGCTGAGGGAGCTGGGGGGGCTCAGCCTGGAGAGGAGGAGGCTCAGGGGAGACCTCCTCACTCTCTGCAACTCCCTGACAGGAGGGGGGAGCCGGGGGGGGGGTTGGTCTCTTTTCCCAGGCAACTCTCAGCAAGACAAGAGGGCTCGGTCTCAAGTTGTGCCAGGGGAGGTTTAGTTTGGATATTAGAAAGAATTTCTTTCCCGAGAGGGTGCTCAGCCATTGGAATGGGCTGCCCAGGGAAGTGGTGGATTCTCTGTCCCTGGAGGTTTTTAAGATAAGACTGGATGTGGCATCAGTGCCATGGGCTGGGAACCACGGCGGGGTGGGACCAAGGGTTGGACTTGATGATCTTGGAGGTCCTTTCCAGCCCAGCTGATTCTATGATTCTATGGAAAGAATTAATTGTGGAGGTCACGAGTCGGCTTTCAACTTTCTTTTGTGACCACATGTGTGTCTCCAAGCTGTGAATAACCCAAGGAGGAAACTTCTCCAGCCTTTTGCTGGGTGGTTCCTGCCTTTAGAGCCAGAAAGGCTGCTCAGAAATGTTCTCAGAGGGAAGACAGTCACTGCATGAAACAATGACAAGTCGTTTCTAGTGGTGAGACAACTGAAATATTCACATATATCAGATATTCAAGTCATGACATCGAGGCTCTCAGCAATGGCTTCATGTACTTAATATTTTGGTGTGAGGAAATACTTCTGTAGAAGATCTATATTGTGTTTTTTTAATGCTCTGAAGGAAGGCAAGAGGATGCTGAAAGGGAGGATAATGAGGGTTTTTTTTTCTGCCTCCATAAAGGAGCTTCTTCTAAGAAGTTCTCAGATCAGGTCACCTGGATCTTTGTTTTTTCACTGCAGCAACTCATGTAATATTTTAATTTTAGAATCTCACAGCCTGACAAAGAGAGTTTAGAGCACAGAAATCAAGACCAACACCTGTCATATAAGATCTGCTGATAATAAATTAGAAACATCCTGTAGTGGCAGGACAGGGAGCAGTGGTTTTAAACTGGAAGAGGATGGATTTAGATGGGATAGAAGGAGGAAATTTTATATGAGGGTGGGGAGGCCCTGGCCCAGGTTGCCCAGAGAAGCTGTGGCTGCCCCTGGATCCCTGGAAGTGTCCAAGGCCGGGTTGGAGCAACCTGGGATAGTGGAAAGGTGTCAGGGTTGGAACTGAATGATCTCCAAAGGTCCTTTCCAAGCCAAACCATTCCATGATTTTATATCAGAACACATTTATTCTTCCTAACCATTTGTCAAGAATTGGTGGCAGTGGCTGGTTTTACACTGACTGCCCTTTCTCCTTCCTTCCTTGATTTAAGGTTTTAACTATTTGATCCTAAAATCCCTTTTTTCCCAAGGGGATCACAAATTTCCCCTCGTTCACACCTTCCCTGAGTTTGGAGCACATCCTGCAGGATTCTGGGCTGAGTGATTGTTGCCAGAGGGGGAAATAAAAGTTGATTTTAGTGCATCTTCCCCCAGCAGTGGTTTTAGTGCAGGTTTTGTTGTCATACAAAAACTTCCCTAAATTTCAGGAGGAACCGACAACAGCTGGAATTACTGGAATTTTCAACCATTCAACAGTGTGTTCTCAGCAGGATGCTGTGATAGCACTTAAAGAGAGTAATAAAGAGGTTGTGTAAGTAATTCCTGTAAGTTAGAGTTGATACAGAACAATTCTAAACATCGTTGCATGTCACGGTTGTAAATGGGTCGGGAACATCTCCGAGTGTGGAGCTGACAACAAAAAAAAAATCAGGACTTGTACCACGAGTGAGAAGAAAAAAAAAGCTATTTTATACTCCATTAAACTGTTACACATCATAAATAATTTATACTCAGCTTGCTCTGTTCTGTAGCAAAGATGATAAACTCGACATTTTAGGAGCATTTTAATGAACATAATCGTTTTCCTGACTTTGTCTGTAACACAAACCTCGTTCCTCAGTATTCCCCCACGTGTGGAACTGGGTTAAATTGTAAGGATGCATTTAAAAGTCAGTCCTTGAAGCTCTGAGCTCCACAAATATCTGGGAGTGGATTGAAAATATGTTTGAGAATGGTTTGGGTTGGGAGGGACCTTCAAAGATCCTCTCGTTCCAACCCCCTGCTGTGGGCAGGGATGACACCCACCAGAGCAGGGAATAAATGTAGTGTATAGAAATAGTTAAATGTGGTGTATATAAATAGTTTTACTCATTTTACTTTATATACTAATTTTCTATTAATTATTTCTATCATTACCAAAAGTGTCCAAGCACCTCGTGTAATATTATGAGGTTGTCTGTATTCCCAGACCAGAATATTCATGATTCTTCCAGTTCATACTGAACTTTTAGGTTCTCAAACTTACAGGGAGGTTTTTAGACTCTTTTGTGCTCTTTGCTTTGCCAGTGAAAACTTGCTATTTTTTTTTGATTAGTTATAAACACCCTGAAAAAATAGGAGTGTAAAAATTAAACTGCCTTGGAGATAAAAAAGGAAAAAAAAAACACCTCAAGCCACGGGGACTGGATGGACATTTGGATGGTGGCATTTTTAAAATGTGCAATTTTACAAGTTGGGTTTGACTCAGGTTTTCAGAATTGTTGGTAATTAGGTCAATATTTGAACATTTATGTTCATTTTGTACAGTTTTTGGGGCTTCTGAGCATGTCACTTGAGTGTGTTCAGTGCCCATCACTAGTACTACAGATAGAACAATTTGTACTTGTCTCTAATTTGCATTCATTAATAATTATTTTTTATTAGTGATTATGTTGAATTTGAACTGATGGCATAAATTCTGTGTGTGTGTCTTCCTCAAAATATTTTTGACCAGGTTCAGTGGCTCTCAGTCATAGAAATATCACCTTAAAGTCCTTTTGCAATAAAGGAATAATCAACTAGTTTTGGTCTGTGTGACAAAACTGTGTAATTACATCTTAAATTTCTATTTCTTCTTACCTGCTCCTGTAAAACCTTTTGCAGATGGGGGTGAAATATTGCAGGAAAGACTTTGTAGATAATAATAAAATTCCTGGTTTTCTGCCAGGAGATGGGAGCTGTCCCCAGCCCCTGGTTCCCTCTGTGTCGTTCATTGCAGGAACAGCCCCAGCCATATTAAATCTTAATCAATAACAGCCTTTCACTAATTACAGGAGCGGGTTTATATATTGGATAAATTGCTGTTTGTAAACGTTGTATTGTATTAACTAAACCAGCTAATTACCAGCAGCAACAATAAACAGAAGGTTTCCTAAAAGCTCCCATCCGTGGCTCGGAGCAGTTGCTGCTTCCTGAGATTCTCAGTCAATGTGGAAAACAAGGTAATGACATTATAAATACATTTATAACGCAGGACGATTCCTTCTGAAATGCATGTAAGTGTTATTGCTTTGCTGTGAAATATGATTTATTTAATGCATTTCAGCCCCCATAATATTAAGATATAATTGAGATGGGGAGAGGAGGGGGGGGAAAAATTGCACGGAGTCAAAGCCTGCAGGGAAGTGAATCAGGGGCTAAATTGCTTGTAATTTTAAAGGCACTTAGGGGAATCATGAAATTTAGCTAATGCAGCCCTGGGTTTCAAAAATGTGAAGGAAACAATTGGCCAGTCTTTCAAGTTTTATTTGACTTCACATGGTTTTTGTATTTTATTTTTTTGTGTGCCTGGCTCGGAGCGAATGAACACATCAGCTACAATTTCACACCCGTGTCACGGGGAAGAAATGGATCTGTGGAGAGATGGACATTTACAGTGGGTAGCCAGTAAAACAGTCACTAAAACAGTCAGTAAAACAGCAGACAGTGTGATTTGGGTGATGAAGCCACAGCCATGTGGAGGGGAGGGATGATGGCACTGGCGGGATGGGAATGGTGTCAATGCTGTTGGGAATTCTGGGGATGATTTGCTTTCAAAAGGGTGACAATCACAGCTCTGGCCTTGGTGAGTTAATTATGGGCTGAACAGTCTCTGGTGATTTCACTAAATCACAAAGCTCCCAAACAGCCACCCCCAGGAACTGCAGCTCTGCCTGAGTTTGACATAAACCTGGGCTTAACATAAACTGGCAGCTGGAGAGAAACTGGGATGCTGTAGATTATCTTCCACGGGTTTTGGTCCAGAGATGGAATACAGGAGTCCCAGGAACCTGTGCTTCTGTGCCAAGATTCACTTTAGCTCAGTAGGAGAGAAAATAGGGGCTTGTGAAATAAAGCTTTGCTTGTTTTTTACGAGAAGTAATAATTAAAATTCTGCTGAAGAAACGGCTTCGTGCTTTCAAGGCATTTGTAATTTCTCATATAAAATGTGTTAATCATTCCGTGAAATGTGAAACACGGGATGGTTTGGGTTGGAAGGGAACTGAAAGATCATCTCATTCCACCCCCTGCCATGGGCAGGGACACCTTCCACTAGCCAAGGTGGCTCCAACCTGGCCTTGGACACTTCCAGGGATCCAGGGGCAACCACAGCTTCTCTGGGAAATCCATTCCAGCCCCTCCCCACCCTCCCAGACAGCAATTCCTTCCCAATATCCCATCTAGCCCTGCCCTCTGGCAGTGGGAAGCCATTCCCTGTGTCCTGTCCCTCCCTGCCTTGTCCCCAGTCCCTCTCCAGCTCTCCTGGAGCCCCTTTAGGCCC
>NW_020921497.1:0-1794 GCF_003984885.1 Neopelma chrysocephalum
AAGGTGGAGCTGTCCCTGAAACTCTTCCCACATTCCTGACATGGGTATGGCCGTTCCCCAGTGTGGATGCGCTGGTGGGTGAGGAGGTTGGAGCTCTTCCTGAAGCTCTTCCCACATTCCAAGCACCTGAAGGCCTTCTCCCTGCTGGGAGGCTGCTCAGGGACCACCAGGTCACAGCTCTGCCTCAAGCTCCGGCCGCCTTCCTGGCACAGGTTGAGTCTTTCCTCCTCAGAGCACCCTGGGCTGGCTTTGGAGCCCCTCCTGCAGGGGGATCTCCAGCCCTTTTCCTCCCCGCTGCCTTCCTGCACCGTGGAGCCCTTCAAAACGGCCTCTCCCACCAGGGTCTCACACGGGGATTTGTCCTCCGGGCTCTCCGTCCTCAGCTCGGGGCCTGGGGCAGGAAGCAAGAAGGACAGGGAGGGGATTTGCCTCCGGCCCACAGGGAAGGCCAAGGACATCCCCGCAACTCCAGCCCCGGCAGGACGGCGGCGGCAGCGGGGTTGTCCTGCAGCCGGGGCCATGCTGGGCTGCCAGAGCCAGCACAACACCCGCCCAAAGGGCCACTGACTTCCTCCTCACCTGCCTGGGGAGCCTGTGGCATCTTCCTCTTCCTCGCAGCCTCCTCCTCCATCCGCCCAAGCTTTGGGAAGAAGAAATTCTGCTGGGGGAGAAAACAAGGGCTGAGCGCGTTGGCTTGGGGGTTCCTCCTGCCCAAGTCCATTTCTAGAACTTACCGGGCATCCTGTGACCATAAAAACCTCCAAAACACCAAGATTCAGCCCAGAAAAACCCAACCCACTGAGATTTAGGCAACAACCCCCCCCGAAAGAGCGAGATGAACCTCCCCCAAACTGCAAAAAGTTGAGATTCAGCTAAAAAATATTCCAAACTATGAAGATTCAGTCCAAAAAAACTCTCACAGAAGTTTCCCCTCTCTGGTCTCTCCCCTCTTGGTTTGGAGGGTCTCCCCTGTCTGGGATGCTGGAGGTCCCACTTAGGGATGCTGGGAGTGCTGGGGGTCCCAAGGGTCCCTTCTCTAACTCTCTCCTTTGGGTGCCATGTTCCCAGACATTCCCCCTATCCAGGTTCTCCACTCTGTTGTCCCGGGGATTCCAGGAGTCCCCACTGTCCAGGCTTCCCCTTCTCTGCGGCCCCCCGTTTCAGGTTCCCGGGGCTCCTCCCTCTCTGTGTTCCCCCCTCCCGGCTGCCGGGGGTCCCCCAGCTCCGGTATTGCCCCTCTCCGCCCTCCACACTCGGCAGCTCCCGGGCTCCACACCCACCCCCGGCACTCCCGGGGGGCCCCAAAACCGCTGTGTCCCCCCCGCCGGCACCGGGCTGACAATGGAGCCAGCGGGACCTGACCCAGCAACACCAACCCCCACCGCGGGGGACACCATGGGGGGGACCTGCATCCCCCCACCCACCGCCAGGGCTCTGCCCCCAACCCAGCCCAGCACCCCAAAAAAACACCTCCCGCCCACCCCCAACAGCCCTCAAGGGCTCTTAGGCAATCCCAAGACAACCAAACAGCCCCACACGTGGGGGGACACCAGAGGCTGCCCCAGGGCAACGAGAGCAGGGAGTGGATCAGGCCCCCTGACACGTGGGCGGGCTCTGGGTTCAGCCTGACCAGGGGCAATTTGGCACCAACAGCACAGCCCCGACTGCTGGCTCGGCACAGGGGGCCCGAGCTCCCCCCTCTCCAGGCTCTCGGGACTCTCACAGCTCCTCCCTCTCTCCAGCCTCCCCTGTTCTCCAGGGATCAAGGTATGGGGACACCAAGGCACCCCCATG
>NW_020921498.1:0-1102 GCF_003984885.1 Neopelma chrysocephalum
AATGTGTGATGGTTGCCATGGTAACTGACCATACCAATGAAAATGTGTGATGGTTGCCGTGGTAACTGAAAGTAGCACTGGGAATGTCTGATGGTTGCCATGGTAACCGACCATAGGACTTGGAATGCTAAAGGTTGCCATGGTAACTGACCGTAGCAACGGGAATATGTGATGGTTGCCATGGTAACCAACTGTATCAATGGGAATGTGCGATGGTTACCATGGTAACTGACCATAGCCATGGGAATGTATGATGGTTCCCAGGGTAACAAACTGTAGCAATGCGAATGTATGATGGTTACCATGGTAACTGAACGGAGACATGTCAATTATGCTGGTTGCCATGGTAACTGACCGTGGCAATGAGAATCTGTGCTGGCTGCCATGGTAACTGACTGTAGAAACGGGAATGTGTGATGGTGGCCTTGGTAACCGACCGTAGTGATGGGAATGTATGATGGTTTCCATGATAGCATAGCATTGGGAATGTATGCTGGTTGCCATGGAAACTGACTGTAGAAACGGGAATGTATGATGGTTGCCATGGTAACCAACTATAGCAATGGCAATGTATGCTGGTTGCCATAGTAACCGAGCATAGAAACGGGAATGTACGATGACTGACATGGTAACTGACCATAGCAATGGGAATGTATGATGGTTGCCAAGGTAACAGAGCATAGAAATGAGAATGTATGCTTATTGCCATGGTAAATGACTGTGGCAGTGGGAAGCATGATAGTTACCATGGGAACTGGCCATAGCAATGGGAATGTCTGATGGTTGCCATGGTAACCAACCATAGCAATGACGGTGTATTATGGTTGCCATGGTAACTGATCATAGCAAAAGGAATGTATGCCGGTTGTCATGGTAACTGTGATTTCTTTAGACTATGAGCACAACATTTTCATCTGCAAAAATATCTGTGAGTGCCCAGAGATCTCCCAAGATGGGCTTGAAAGGTCTCAAGCACATGAGCACTAGAGAGGGGCTAAGGAGCTGTGGCCTTAATGGTGTGGATACTGAGGACAGCACAGGACAGCCCTCAGAGGGCTTGAAGGGAGGATTTAGAGATGGTGGATCCTTTTGTTGTAGAAGA
>NW_020921499.1:0-304 GCF_003984885.1 Neopelma chrysocephalum
CAGGTACGAGACGGAGCTGGCCCTGCGCCAGAGCGTGGAGGCCGATATCAACGGGCTGCGCCAGGTCCTGGACCAGCTGACGCTCTGCAGGTCCGACCTGGAGGCGCAGCTGGAGTCGCTGCGGGAGGAGCTCTGCTGCCTGAAGAAGAACCACGAGGAGGTAGGTCCTGCCCCTCACCTGTGAAAACCTTTCACTCCCATGGGATCCATCCTCCCTCGCCCCAGGGTGCTGCTCTGGGGGGCAAGTGGTTGATGGAGACCATGGTGTGACCCCGGAGCTGTGAGGGTCCAGCAGAGAGGGGCT
>NW_020921500.1:0-363 GCF_003984885.1 Neopelma chrysocephalum
AGGACATTTCCCGGGGGGTCCAACCCACCTACCAGGACGTGGGGACCCTCCCCAGCGACTCCCAGCTGGAAAAGCCCTGAGGGACCCCCCGAGAAAGGGGGGTGGGACCCCCCGGGAAGGGGTTTGGGACCCCCTGGCTCTGCTTGGCCCCCCTCGATGCTCTGCTCTGGTCACACAAGGCCGTGCTGACCCCCACAAAATAAAGCTGCTGCACTGCTGGACGGGTTCTGTAAGTTTTGGGGGGTTAATTACTTGTTGGGGGGTTAATTACTCGTTAGTAATTAACAAGCGGTTAATTAATCAGCAGGGGGAGGCAGGTGAGAGCAGAGATGCCTCAGGGTCTGATGGGAAGGGGGGTCTTGG
>NW_020921501.1:0-578 GCF_003984885.1 Neopelma chrysocephalum
TCCAGGAGTGACGTGGGATCGGGAATGAGGGGGTCAGCGGCTCCAGGAGCAATTTGGGATCGGGAATGAGGAGGTTAGTGGCTCCAGGAGCGATTTGGGATAGGGAATGAGGGGGTCATGGACCAGCTTGGACACCTGGGGGGGCATGGAGGGGGGGTCAGAGGTTCCAGGAGTGATGTGGGATCGGGAATGAGGGGGTCAGCGGCTCCAGGAGCGAAGTGGGATCGGGAATGAGGGGGTCAGCAGCTCCTGAGGGGGTCAGAGGCTCCAGGAGTGATGTGGGATCAGGAATGAGGGGGTCAGCGGCTCCAGGAGCGATTTGGGATCAGGAATGAGGGGGTCAGCAGCTCCTGAGGAGGTCAGAGGCTCCAGGAGTGATGTGGGATCGGGAATGAGGGGCTCAGCGGCTCCAGGAGCGATTTGGGATTGGGAAGGAGGGGGTCAGCGGTTCCAGGAGTGACATGGGATTGGGAATGAGGGGGTCAGTGGCTCCAGGAGTGATGTGGGATTGGGAATGAGGGGGTCAGTGGCTCCAGGAGTGACGTGGGATCGGGAATGAGGGGGTCAGCGGCTCCAGG
>NW_020921502.1:0-304 GCF_003984885.1 Neopelma chrysocephalum
CTTCCCTAAAACCTGGTTTTTAGGGATTTGGGTGCCTGTTCCTGGCTGGAGGGACATCCTGTTGGCCCTGGAGAGGTTTCCCTTTAGCCCTTCCAACTTCCCTAATACCTGATTTTTAGGGATTTGGGTGCCTGTTCCTGCCTGGAGGGATGTGTTGTTGTCCCTGGAGTGGTTTCTCTTCAGCCCTTGGTCCACCAGCTTCCCTAATACCTGATTTTTAGGGATTTGAGTGCCTGTTCCTGGTTGGACTGGAGCTGCCCAGGCTCTGCTTCCATAGCATCTGGTTTTAGGGATTTGGGTGCCT
>NW_020921502.1:314-824 GCF_003984885.1 Neopelma chrysocephalum
CCCCCCTGCAGCTCCAAGAGGTTTTCCTTCAGTCCTTGGGCAACCAGATCCCATAACAACCATTTTTAGGGATTTGGGTGCCTGTTCCTGGCTGAAGGGATGTTCTGTTGTCCTTGGAGAGGTTTCCCTTCAGCTCTTGGGCAACCAGCTTCCAATAACACCTGGCTTTTAGGGATTTGGGTGCCTGTTCCTGGCTGGAGGGACATTCTGTTGTCCCTGGAGTGGTTTCCCTTCAGCCCTTGGGCAACCAGCTTCCCTAACACCTGGTTTTTAGGGATTTGGGTGCCTGTTCCTGGCTGGAGGGACGTCCCATTGTCCCCCCTGCAGCTCCAAGAGGTTTCCCTGCAGCCCTTGGGCAACCAGCTTCTCTAAAACCTCGTTTTTAGGGATTTGGGTGCCTGTTCCTGGCTGGAGGGATGTTCTGTTATCCATGGAGATGTTGCCCTTCAGCCCATGGGCAACCAGCTTCCCTAAAACCGAGTTTTTAGGGATTTGGGTGCCTGTTCCTGG
>NW_020921502.1:834-974 GCF_003984885.1 Neopelma chrysocephalum
TCTTGGGCAACCAGCTTCCCTAATACCTGGTTTTTAGGGATTTGGGTACCTGTTCCTGGCTGGAGGGATGTTCTGTTGTCCCTGGAGATGTTGCCCTTCAGCCCTTGGGCAACCAACTTCCCTAAAACCTGGTTTTTAGG
>NW_020921503.1:0-303 GCF_003984885.1 Neopelma chrysocephalum
CCACGTGCCACACTACTCAGACATTGTGTCTGGTTTTCTTTCTCGTAGTTGACTCCGAGTGATCTCACGACGGCAGGAACCTCTGAGCCAGCCCAGGTGCCCCTCCTTTGCATCAGAGATGGATTCACATCCCTGGCTCTCTGAAAGATAAGTGCAGGGCAAAGACCCAGAGAGGGGTTGGGAGTTGGTCCAAGCATGTGCATTGCCCAGAGGGATTTCTGAAATCAGTACAGTGCAATGGGTATCCTATAACAGGTTATTTGGCCGCATCAAAGGAAGGGCTTACTTTGTATCATTGGATTC
>NW_020921504.1:0-1056 GCF_003984885.1 Neopelma chrysocephalum
GAATAAATATTAGGGATAAATATTAAGGGTAAATATTAGGAATAAATATTGGGAATAAATACTAGGAATAAAGATTAAGAATAAATAATAGGAATAAATATTAAGAATAAATATTAGGAGTAAATACTAGGAATAAATATTAATAAATAATAGGAATAAATAATAGGAATAAATCCTAGGAGTAAACATTAAGAACAAACAACAGGAACAAAAAACAGGAATATCCAGGACTAATTCCCTGGAGAAACAAACCCTCCTGTTCATCCAGACCGGGGCATATCCAAGTGTTTGTCCACCACCGACTCCAAACCTCCCTGCCGGGAATCCACCTGTGAATTCCCAAATTCCCGATTCCCAGTTCCCTGACCACCTGATCCCAGACACCCCAAATCCATGGAGAGCCCCAAAATCCATGGAGAGCCACAGAAACTGATCCCAGGCACCCCAATATTAGGAATAAATATTAAGAATAAGTAATAGGAATAAATAATAGGAATAAAGATTAAGAATAAATAATAGGAATAAATAATAGGAATAAATATTAAGAATAAGTAATAGGAATAAATACTGGGAATAAATATTTGGAGTAAATATTAAGAATAAGTAATAGGAATAAATAATAAATAATAGGAATAAATACTAGGTATAAATAATAGGAGTAAATACTAGGAATAAATAATAAGAATAAATACTAGGAATAAATACTAGGAATTAATATTAGGAAATAATATTAGGAAGAAATACTAGGAAGAAATATTAGGAAGAAATATTAGGAATAAATATTAAGAATAAATAATAGGAATAAGTAGTAGGAATAAATGCTAGGAATAAATATTAGGAAGAAGTATTAAGAATAAATAATAGGAATAAATATTAGGAATAAATACGAGGAATGAATATTAAGAATAAATAATACGAATAAATGCTAGGAATAAATATTAAGAATAAATAATCGGAGTAAATATTAAGAATAAATAATAGGAATAAATACTGGGAATAAATATTAAGAATAAATATTAGGAATAAATAATAGGAATAAATATTAGGAATAAACAA
>NW_020921505.1:0-241 GCF_003984885.1 Neopelma chrysocephalum
AGCCCCTGATCCCAAAATTCCTGGATCCCAAGATTCTTGGATCCCATTATCCCAAGATTCCTGGATTCCACAATCCCATTATCCCACAATTCCACCCCGCCATGGTCCCAAAAATCCCCCAATCCCAAGATTCCTGGATCCCATCATCCCAAGATTTTACGATCACATCATCCCAAGATTCCAAAATCCCATTTTCCCACAATTCCACCCCCTCACAGTCCCAAAAAATCCCCCAATCCCA
>NW_020921505.1:251-1660 GCF_003984885.1 Neopelma chrysocephalum
CAATTCCACCCCCTCACAGTCCCAAAAAATCCCCCAATCCCAAGATTCCTGGTCCCCCATTATCCCAAAATTCCTGGATCCCATTATCCCAAGATTCCTGAATTCCATGATCCCACCATCCCATTATCCCACAATCCCAAGATTCCTGGATCTCATTAACCCAAGATTCCTGAATTCCATGATCCCAAAATCCCATTATCCCAAAATCCCACGATCCCACAATTCCACCCCCCCCCCCCCCCCCACAGTCCCAAAAAATCCCCCAATCCCGAGATTCCTGGATCCCATCATCCCAAAATTCCTGGATCCCACAATCCCAAGATTTTACGATCCCATCATTCCATGATCCCAAGATTCCAAAATTCCATTATCCCACAATTCCATGATCCCATCATTCCATTATCCCACAATCCCAGAACTCCTGGATCCCATTATCCCAAGATTCCTGGATCCCATTATCCCAAAATCTTACAACCCCATCATTCCATGATCCCCCAATCCCACAAATCCCAAAATTCCCAGAATTCCCAAGGCAAAACTCCCCCACCCCCCATTCCCTTCCCCCTCCTCCCTCATCCCACAAATCCCATTTTCCCTCCGATTTCTTGGAAAAAACCCCCCTCCCCGACCTCCCCCACCCCGGAATTCCCAGGAAAACCCCCCCTGGAATTCCCAGAACCCCCAGAATTCCCAGAATTCCCGGAATTCCAGAGGAACCTGTGGAGGCTGAGCAGGGCCGGGCGATTCCGAAGGTGGTGGAGGCTGAAAAAGAGGGAAAACCTCCGGCCCAGCTCCCGGATTTCCTGGAATTCCGGCAGCCCCCGGATGCGGGGGCCCTGTTGGAGCAGCAGCTCCGTCAGCAGCTGGAAAAAAAGTTGGGAAAAGGGGGAAAGGATGAGGGGGGAATCCCGAAAAATCATCGGGAGAAGCTCCGGGAGCGACGGGAGGATCCGAGGGAGATCCTGGAGAATCCCAAAAACTGCCTGGAGACCCTAAAAAATTCCTGGGAAACCCTCTGGGGATCCCAAAATCTTCTGGAAAACCCTCTGGAAAACCCCAGAACCACCTGGAGACCCCAAAAAATTCCTGGAAAATCCTTTGGGGATCCCAAAATCTCCTGGAAAACCCTCTGGAAACCCCCAGGACCTCCTGGATAATCCAAGGGATCTCCTGGAGACCCCCAAAAACTCCTGGAGATCCCCCAAAACCACCTGGAAAATCCTTTGGGACCCCCAGGATCACCTGGATAATCCAAGGAATCCCTTGGAGAACCCCAAAACCTCCTGGAGACCCCCAAAAACCTCCTGGAGACGCCAAAAAATTCCTGGAAAATCCTCTGGAGACCCTCGGGACCTCCTGGATAATCCAAGGGATCTCCTGGAAAACCCAAAAACCACCTGGAAAACCCT
>NW_020921506.1:0-686 GCF_003984885.1 Neopelma chrysocephalum
GCTCTCGGCGATGAACTCGGCCACCGCCACCGCCCCTGGGGGGACAACAACGGGGGACAACTGTGGGGACACCAATGGGGACACTGGGACACCAAGGGGGGGCTCTGGGTGGGGTTTGGGAGAGATCCCGGTGATGGGACCACCAGGACACCAATGGGGACCACCAGGACACCAATGGGGACCACCAGGACATCAATGGGGGCTCTCGGCGATGAACTCGGCCACCGCCACCGCCCCTGGGGGGACAACCGGGGGGGACACCAGTGGGGACCACCAGGACATCAATGGGGACCACCAGGACACCAGTGGGACGTTCCAGGTGGGGTTTGGGAGAGATCCCGGTGATGGGACCACCAGGACACCAGTGGGGGGCTCTGGGTGGGGTTTGGGAGAGATCTCAGTGATGGGACCACCTGGACACCAATGGGGGACTCCAGGTGGGGTTTGAGAGAGATCCCGGTGATGGGACCACCAGGACACCAGTGGGGACACTGGGACACCAGTGGGAGGTTCCAGGTGGGGTTTGGAAGAGATCCCGGTGATGGGATCACCAGGACACCAATGGGGACCTGATGTTGCTTGGGAGGCTCCAGGTGGGGTTTGGGAGAGATCCCAGTGATGGGACCACCAGGACACCAGTGGGGACACTGGGACACCAAAGGGGGGCTCTCGGCGATGAACTCAGC
>NW_020921506.1:696-4436 GCF_003984885.1 Neopelma chrysocephalum
GATGAACTCAGCCACCACCACCGCCCCTGGGGGGACAATAACGGGGGACACCAGTGGGGACCACCAGGACACCAGTGGGGACCACTGGGACATCAAGGAGGGGCTCCGGGTGGGGTTTGGGAGGGATCCCAGGAATGGGACCACCGGGACACCAATGGGGGCCTGATGTTGCTTGGGGGGCTCTGGGTGGGGTTTGGGAGAGATCCCAGTGATGGGACCACCGGGACACCAATGGGGACCACCAGGACCAAACCACCTTCTCCTGGACCAAACCAGGTTCTCCAGGACTAAGTCAAGTTCTCCTGGACCAAACCAGGTTCTCCTGGACTAAACCAGGTTTTCCTGGATCAAATTAGGTTCTCTTTGATCAAACCACCTTCTCCTGGACCAAACCAGGTTCTCTTGGACCAAACCAGGTTCTCCAGGACCGAGCCAGGTTCTCCTGGATCAAATCAGGTTCTCCTGGATCAAACCACCTTTTCCATGCCCAAGGCAGGTTCTCCTGGACCAAACCAGGTTCTCCTGGGCCAAACCAGGTTCTCCTGGACCAAACCAGGTTCTCCTGGACCAAACCACCTTCTCCTGGATGAAACCAGGTTCTCCAGGACTAAACCAGGTTTTCCTGGATCAAATCAGGTCCTCTTGGAGCAAACCAGGTTCTCCTGGACCAAACCAGGTTCTCCTGGACCAAACCACCTTTTCCATGCCCAAGGCAGGTTCTCCTGGACCAAACCAGGTTCTCCAAGCCCAATCCACCTTCTCCGTGCCCGAGGCAGCTCCTGGGTGCCCCGAGTGCCCCCGTGGCGGCCCCAAATCCCGGGAATTCCATTTCCCCCGGGAATTCTGTGCTGACCTTCGCAGGTGAGCTTGGTGGAGGCGAGGCCGAGGCGGAGCACGGAGCGGTTCCCGATGAGGCCGTTCTTCAGGTTCCGGACCCCCTCGTTCCCGATGGGATTGTGGCCCAGGTTCAGCGTCTCCAGGCTCTGCGTGTGGGGCTGAGGGAGCCACAGGGAAAACAGCCGGATCAGCACCGGGATCGACTCATGAAAGGGGATCCGGAGGGAAAAACAGTGGGATCAGCACCGGGATCCACCCAGGGAAGGGGATCCGGAGGGAAAAACAGCGGGATCAACCCCAGGATTGATCCATGGAAGGGGATCCAGAGGGAAAACCAGTGGGATCAACCCATTTAAGGGGATGCAGAGGGAAAACCAGCAGGATCAACCTCTGGATTGACCCAGAGAAGAGGATCCGGAGGGAAAACCAGTGGGATCAACCCCAGGATTGACCCATGGAAGGGGATCCAAAGGGAAAACCAGTGGGATCAACCCCTGGATTGACCCATGGAGCCATGGAAAGGGATCCAGAGGGAAAAACTCTGGGATTAACTCCAGGAGCTATGGAAGGGGTTCCAGAGGGAAAAACAGTGGGATCAACCCTTGGATTGACTCCTGGAGCCATGGAAAGGGATCCAGAGGGAAAAACTCCGGGATTAACTCCAGGAGCTATGGAAGGGGTTCCAGAGGGAAAACCAGCGGGATCAATCCCAGGATTGCCCCTGGAAGGGGACAAATGCCGGGTGGGAAGCGATGGGAATGTTGTGCCACCCTCCTCATCCCTCCTTTGCCCCGATCCCAGCCCCGGGAGCGGCGGGAAATCCCGGGAATGCTCACCAGGGTCATTCCCAGATAGGCCATCCCGGTGTGGGTGAGTTGGTTGTTCCAGAGCACCAGGGTGAGCAGCCCCTTCCTCTGCTCCTTCAGCCCCTCGCAGATGTAGGCCAGGCCTGGGAAAACACAGCCCGGGAATCAGGCAATCCGCCGGGAATCCGCCGGGAATCCGCCGGGAATCCATCGGGAATCCGACGGGAATCGGCCCCGGCGACATTCCCAAAAATCCAGCCTGGCTCCTCCTCCCTGTGCCCTCTTGGGAGGGAAAATTAATTAGTGGTGGGGGTGGAAAATTAATTGGAGTCATTTGGAGAAGGGAAGAAACCCCCGGGAAGGAGCCGGAGGAGGAGTGGGAATGTTGGGAAGTTGGGATCGGCCGGGAGCTGGACTGGGATTGAGGGGCTGGAGATGGATCCTCCACCATTCCCCGGACATTCCCAGGTCATTCCTGCCTGGATTGAGGGGCTGGAGATGGATCCTCTGCTCCAAACCCCTTCCCAGACATTCCCTGTTGCTCCAGGTTGGGATCATTCCCCCATTCCAGGAGTGGCTGACATTGGATTTGGCCTCTCCAGGGAAAAGGGAGGATTCAAATCCCACCAGGAAGGATCCAATTCCACATTCCCACCCCGCAGGAAAACACCCCAACCCCTTCCCAATAAAACCTCCCTTCCAAACCCAGCAGGTTTTTTTTCCCCTTCCCAATCCATTCCCTCTTCCCTCCCTTCCTCCCTCCTCAATCCGGGCTGGGAATGGATTCCCTGGGAATTGCTGACCGGAGTCGAGGACGTGGTTGTTCCGGAGGTCGAGGATGTGGATGGAGCAGTTGAACTTGAGGAGGTTCCCGAGCTGGGCCGAGTCCTGCAGCCCGTTGAGTTTGTTGTCGGCCAGGTAAAGCTCCCGCAGCGTCATGTTCATCTTCAGAGCCGTGGCTGAAACACAGGGAACGGGAAAAAAAACATGGAAAAAACAGCCGGGAAAAGGAGAGGGGTGTCCCAAAATTCCAGCTGTGCCCCGCAATTCCAGCTGTGTCCCAAAATTCCAGCTGTCCCCCAATTCCAGCTGTGTCTCAAAATTCCAGCTGTCCCCCAATTCCAGCTGTGTCCCACATTTCCAGCTGTCCCCCAATTCCAGCTGTGTCTCAAAATTCCAGTTGTCCCAAAATTCCAGTTGTGTCCCGCAATTCCACTGTGTCCCACAATTCCAGCTGTGTCCCACAATTCCAGCTGTGTCCCTCAATTCCAGTTGTGTCCCACAATTCCAGTTGTGTCCCATAATTCCAGCTGTGTCTCACAATTCCAGCTGTCCCAAATTCCAGCTGTGTCCCACAGTTCCAGCTGTGCCCTGCAATTCCAGCTGTGTCCCACAGTTCCAGCTGTGTCCCTCAATTCCAGATGTTTCCCACAATTCCAGATGTTTCCCACAATTCCAGATGTCCCAAAATTCCAGCTGTGTCCCACAATTCCAGCTGAGTCCCACACTTCCAGCTGTATCCCACAATTCCAGTTGTGTCCTGCAATTCCAGCTGTATCCCATAGTTCCAGCTGTGTCCCTCAATTCCAGCTGTGTCCCACAATTCCAGATGTGTCCCTCAATTCCAGTTGTGTCCCAAAATTCCAGTTGTGTCCCATAATTCCAGCTGTGTCCCACAATTCCAGCTGTCCCAAATTCCAGCTGTGTCTCACAGTTCCAGCTGTGCCCTGCAATTCCAGCTGTGTCCCACAGTTCCAGCTGTGTCCCTCAATTCCAGATGTTTCCCACAATTCCAGATGTTTCCCACAATTCCAGATGTCCCAAAATTCCAGCTGTGTCCCACAATTCCAGCTGAGTCCCACACTTCCAGCTGTATCCCACAATTCCAGTTGTGTCCTGCAATTCCAGCTGTATCCCACAGTTCCAGCTGTGTTCCTCAATTCCAGCTGTGTCCCATAATTCCAGCTGTGTCCCGCAATTCCAAATGTGACAACCAAAATCCCACCCGGAACAACCAAACTCCAATAATTCCCAGTAAAACCCATTCCCGCCGACTCAGGAATGGTGCCCCCGGATCCCAGGGAATCCGGGAATTCC
>NW_020921507.1:0-836 GCF_003984885.1 Neopelma chrysocephalum
GATAACCAAAGGGTCAGGCCCGTCCTTCTGGGCAAAAAGGGCCGTTGTTTGCGGGTAGCCTTCTTTGGCGCCCCGGGGTTTCCCGGGATCCAAAATCGGATATGGTCGAGCATTCCTCCCAGACCGGGGGCGCCGGGGCTGGAAGACCCGTCTGGGCCCTTAGAGCCGAGCAAGGTGCACAGAGGGCAGGCGAGAACCGGCGGGTCAGACCCCTCCTTCTGGGCAAAAAGGGCCATCGTTTGCAGGCCGGTGCGCCAGTCGTCGCGAAAGTATAATTACATACGGTCGAAAATTCCTCCCAGACAGGAGTCGCCGGGGCCGGGAGCCCCATCTGCGCGTGTAGAGCCCAGCAAGGCGCAAAAAGGGCAGGCGAGAGCCGGAGGGTCAGGCTCCTTCTTCTGGGCAAAAAAGGCCGTCGTTTGCGGGCAGACGCCTTGGGCGGACGGGTGCTGGCCGAGGTCCAAAATCGGATACGGTCGAGGATTCCTACCAGACCGGAGGCGATGAGGACAGGAGCCCCATCTGCGCGCGTAGAGCTGAGCGAGGCTCACAAAGCGCAGGCGAGAACCGGAGGGTCAGGTCCCTCCTTCGGGGCACACAAAGGGCAGGCGTTCGCGGGCAGGCGTCCTGGCCTCCCTGGGCTGTCCGAGGGCCAAAATCGGATATGGTCGAGGATTTCTCCCAGACAGGAGGCGCCGGGGTTGGGAGCCCCGGCTGCGCGCGTAGAGCCGAGCGAGGCGGACAAAGAGCAGGCGAGAGATGGAGGGTCAGGCCCCTCCTTCGGGGCAAAAAGGGCCGTCGGTCGCGGGCCGTTGTGCCAGCCGTCTGGGGGCTAT
>NW_020921508.1:0-1290 GCF_003984885.1 Neopelma chrysocephalum
CCTCCCCAAGGTGACCCCAATGACCACTGGGAGGGTCAATGGTCAACGTCGATGGAACCGACCCCCTATGGTGACCAATGACCATTGGGGGGTCAATGGTCAACATCAATGGAACCAACCTCCCCAAGGTGACCCCAATGACCACTGGGAGGGTCAATGGTCAACATCGATGGAACGACCCCCCCAAGGTGACCAATGACCATTGAGGGGTCAATGGTCAATGTTGATGGAGTTGACCCCCCCGAGGTGACCAACAACGACCACTGGGGGGTCAATGGTCAACATTGATGGACTCAACCCCCCCAGTTGACCCCCGGGCCCCGCGGCCGCCCCATCCGGGGCGTTACCTGGGTGTCGGTGCCCTGGAAGCGCCGCATGACCTCGGCGATGAAACCCTTCATGGTGTCGAAGTCGCGGGCGCCGATGCTGCCCGAGCCGTCCACCAGGAACACGATGTCGTGGGAGCGCTTGGGGCACTCTGGGGGGGTCAAGAGGGGTCAACCAGGCCGGGGGGGCCCACCCTGACCCCCCCCGGGACCCCCCGTTACCTGGGAGGGCGTCGGGGAGGTTTCGGAGCTGCCGCAGGTCGGGGCCCAGGACGGCGCAGAAGCCGCTGAGCTGAACGTTCTCCCCGCAGGTTTTGGGGGCTCGGGGGGCACAAACCTGGGGATGGGGGGGGGGACACCCCGGAATCAGCCCTGGGGGGCCCCGTTTTGGGGCAAAACCCCCTCAATTTCACCCAAAACTAACCAATTTTGGGGGTGAAACCACGTCAGAAACACAGATTTGGATCGAAATCCCCTCATTTTTACCCCAAACCCGCCCAATTTTGGGGGTTCAACTTTCCACAGTTCCACCCCAAAACCTCCAGCTTTGGCTGAAACCTCCCCAGTTTCGCCCCAAACCCACCAATTTTGGGTTCGGCCCCTTCAATTCCACCCCAAACCCACCGATTTCGGGGGTTCGACTTCCTTCATTTCACCCCAAACCCGAAGTTTTGGGTTCTACTTCCTCAACCCCACCCCAAACCCACCGATTTTGCCTGAAACCGCCTTAATTTCACCCCAAACCCACCAATTTTGGGTTCAACTTCCTCAATTTCACTCAAACACCCCAATTTCGGGTTCAGCCTCCTCGGTTCCACCCCAAACTCATCAATTTTGGGTTCGACTTCCTCAATTTCACTCGAACCCACCAATTTCGGGTTCAACCCCACCCCAAACCACCAATTTGGCTGAAAGTCCCTTAATTTCACCCCAAACCCACCAATTTTGGGTTCAACTTCCTCAA
>NW_020921509.1:0-311 GCF_003984885.1 Neopelma chrysocephalum
TATAAACCAGTATGGACCAGTATGGACTGGTGTGGGGCGGTGTGGGGGGGTGTGGGGCAACATAGACCAGTACCGACCAGTATAAACCAGTATGGGGCGGTGTGGGTGGTGTGGGGCGGTGTGGGGCAATATAGACCAGTACGGACCAGTATAAACCAGTATGGGGTGGTATGGGGGGATAGGGGGCAATATAGACCAGTACAGACCAGTATAAACCAGTATGGACCAGTATGGACTGGTGTGGGGCGGTGTGGGGCAATATAGACCAGTACAGACCAGTATAGACCAGTATGGACCGGTGTGGGGTGGTG
>NW_020921509.1:321-1118 GCF_003984885.1 Neopelma chrysocephalum
GTGGGGCAATATAAACCAGTACAGACCAGTATAGACCAGTATGGACCAGTATGGGGCGGTGTGGGGCGGTGTGGGGCAACATAGACCAGTACAGACCAGTATAAACCAGTACGGACCAGTACGGACGGGTGTGGGGCGGTCTGGGGCAATATAGACCAGTACAGACCAGTATGGACCAATATAGACCAGTGAAGACTACTGTGGACCAGTATGAACCAGTATAGACCAGTACAGACCAATATGGGCCAGTATGAACCAGTATAAACCAGTATGGACCAGTATGAACCAGTACAAACCAGTACGGACCAGTATGAATGAGTATGAACCAGTATAGACCAGTGTGGACTAGTATAAACCAGTATAGACCAGTATGATCCAGCATAGACCAGTACAGACCAGTATGGACAAGTATGAACCAGTACAGACCATTATAGACCAGTATGGATCAGTATGAACCAGTATAGACCGGTATAAACCAGTACAGACCAGTACAAACCAGTATGGAACCAGTATGAACCAGTATAGACCAGTCTAGACCGCTATAAACCAGTACAAACCAGTCTGAACCAGTATGAACCAGTGTAGACCAGTATAAACCAGTATAGACGAGTCTGGTCCAGTATAAACCAGTCCAAACCAGCCTGGCCCAGTATAAACCACTATAGACCAGTCTGGCCCAGTATAAACCAGTATAGACCAATCTGGCCCAGTATAAACCAGTCCATCCCAGTCTGGCCCAGTATAAACCAGTATAGACCAGTCTGGCCCAGTATAAACCAGTATAGACCAATCTGGCC
>NW_020921510.1:0-2429 GCF_003984885.1 Neopelma chrysocephalum
AGAGCTGAGTTCAAGGACTGTGGATGCATTTTCCTGGTGCTGGTTGAGCAGCCTGGGTCCATCAGAGTAATGTCAGACAAAAGAACTTTGCTCCTGCAGGATTCTGTGTGTGGAATGTGTGAAACGTGGTGGTTCTTCTGGCAGGATAAGGAGTTTGCCTTCATTGCTGTATCTAAAACAGGGTCTGGGGCTTGTGTAAACTTCAGTGAAATCCAAACTGAATCCATCAGGCTCCATGAAACCATTCCACCTTCACACTGCTGGAGTCTGTCCGGGTGCTCTGGTGCTGTGGCCTGGTGTCATCCAGGGAGAATTTGAGCAATAAGGGACTGGGCTACAAGGCAGGTTTATGAAGAGTTTTACAAAATTGCCCCCCCTCCACAAAACCTCAGAAAATAAGTGTGTCATATGTTACCAGAAGAATCACTGCAAACACCCTTTGTGCCACTCTATGAACACCAAAATAATGGAATTGGGTGGACTTGTACCGTAAGTAAATCAGAGATTGTTTGTAGGAATCCCCAAATTAGAAGAAAATCCAGATCACTCATCTGTGGTGAAATGTCCTGTGAGCAGGACTGAAATGTGCTGCACACACACGTGTTAGAGCACATCATGGAAATGTGGGAGATTGGAAAACTGATTTCAGGTTTAATAATATTTCAGTTTTAACAGCTCATTTAAAACTTGAATAAAAATGTGTAAATCCAAGGAGTTTCCCTTAAAAAAATAATTAAAACGTTGATTTATAGGGTTTTTGTAATTCCATCCTATCTAGGTTTTGTAGAGGACTCAGATGTGAATATTCAATCTGCTGCCTGTGGCAATGCCTGACTTCACTTACAATATTTTTAATAGTTATATACTGTTTAATCTCATTCTCATACCTGTGACCTTAGACTTGTGTGATTCTGCTGTTGTTTGTAACAGAGAATTTCCTTTGACTTCACTGTGAGAGCTCTCCATGGAATGATGAACAGTAGTAATAATATTAATCATTTATAGAGCACTTTATATGTTCAAAATACAAGATAATCTTTAAATGAGCTCAGCTTTGCTCTCAGATATGTGAGTGAACTCTTCATTGATTTGAAAAAAATTGTTACCTGACATGCAATTTGTTTTTATTTTCTAGTCTTACTGGGTATTTTGAAAAGGGTTTCTTTATTTTTGTAGGGCAGAATGTTGTCTTATTTCAAGTTTGACATCTTAAAAGGTTTCCAAAGGACATGGAGGTTGCTGTGGTGTCCTCTGATGATTTCAACTGATCAACTGAATGCTTCAAATCCTTTTCTCTTTGAGGGGACTGCAGGCCATGCTGGAAAGCAGGTGTTACTGCAGATGACTTTTTCTGCTCTATGCAATGAGTTAACTCCTAAGGTAAGCATTTTTCTAGTCAATTCAGAAATTTTTACCAGTGTATCACAGGCATAAGAATTAACACTAACATTTGGATCTTGCAGTTATCCCACAACTTTTCTAGAAGATAAGTAATTTCTGAGAGCTGGCTCCTGTTTGCAGTGTATAGCAGTCAGCTCTGGAACTGCATGGTTGCTTCATGTGTTGGTTTGTTTATTTTCCAAGGTTTACAAGTACCATAAACTGTTGCCAAAAGCAGAAGAAATTATGAATAATATTTTTTCTCCCCAATAGCCAAAAATTTGTGTATGTGTGTGTGTTAATGGTATAAACAGCAAGTCTTCTTCTGCTGCCTAAAGGCAGTGAATTGTAGCAGACACAAGGTCTAACATTTGTTCTTCTCCACCCTTTCTTGTTTTTTCATAACAGGTAACTGTCATTATTTGATGGTAAATGATACTCAGATGTTCTGCAGCAGCAGGAAATTCAATGTGTGGGTACCATTAAAGGCCTGATTCCATTTTCTAACTACACAGTGCAAGTGAATGCATCCAACAGCCAGGGCAGCTTGATAAGTGATGCTGCAACAATTGTCAGGCCTCCAGGAGGTGAGTGTGAAAAAGTGCTTTTTCTGTGCATGTCACAATTACACAAACACTCTGTTGAACAAAATATTATTTATTATCTCAGCTGAGGACTGGAAGTTCAGAAGAATATGTTTGCATTAGTAGTTCTTCCTACCAAAATTGTTCCTTTTGGCTTCTAATTTGTCACATGGTTAACTTTAAGAACTAGAGAATGAAAACAGTTGTATAGTTAACATATTGTGAAGATGAGAGGTGTATCATGTACTTCATTTTTTTCTGTGAATGGTGGTGTGTTCTATCAGGGACAGCTGATCTAGTCCAAGAATAGAGAGAGACTCAGCTGCATTTTGGAACCTGTTTTAGAATAGAAGTTGAAAGTGCTGACAAGGAGCACTCACTGGATAGACTTAGAGAATTTGTTTGATAATAGTGATATAAACCATTGGCAATACATTGAGCCAGAATCCACCAAGTTCTTTAGTT
>NW_020921511.1:0-974 GCF_003984885.1 Neopelma chrysocephalum
CCTTTTAACCCCCTCCTTTCCCCCCCTCTCTCCCCCCTTTTTCTCCCCCGTTTTCTCCCGATTTTTCCTTTTTTCCCCCCGTTTTTTCTCCCCCCTTTCCAACACCCTCCTTGTGTCCCCCCCAGGTTTTTGGGGGGTGTTTTGGGGTGTTTTTGGGGTGCCATGTACGCCGTGTACAAGCAGACCCACCCCCCCACGGGGCTGGAATTCTCCCTCTACTGTCACTTCTTCTCGGCGGCCGAGCGGAACCTGGTGGTGGCCGGGACCTCCCAGCTCTTCGTTTATCGCCTCAACCACGACCCCGAGGTGGGAAACCCCCTCTTAAGAACCACCCCCAAAAAAAACTGGGACCCCCCCTGTCACCACCCACCCCCAAAAAAAAAACTGGGACCCCCCTGTTATGACCAAAACCAGAAAAAAGTGGGACCCCCCTGTCAACACCCACCTCAAAAAAAAGGGACCCCCCTCTTATGACCCATCCCAGAAAAAGTGGGACCCCCCTGTTATCACCCACCCCAAAAAAAAACCTGGGACCCCCCTGTTATGACCCACTCCCAAAAAAAAGTGGGACCCCCCTGTCACGACCCACCACAAAAAAAAGGGGGACCCCCCTGTTATCACCCACCCCAAAAAAAAGGGGGACCCCCCTCTTATCACCCACCCCAAAAAAAACTGGGACCCTCCTCTTATGACCCACCCCAAAAAAAAGTGGGACCCCCCTGTCATGACCCACCAAAAAAAAAGAGGGACCTCCCTCTTATGACCCACCCCAAAAAAAAGAGGGACCCCTCTCTTATCACCCACCCCAAAAAAAAAACTGGGACCCCCCTCTTATCACACACCCCCAAAAAAGTGGGACCCCCCTCTTATTACCCACCCCAAAAAAAAGGGGGACCCCCCTCCTATGACCCAAACCAAAAAAACCTGGGACCCCCCTGTCACCACCCACCCCAAAAAAAAGGGGGACCCCCCTG
>NW_020921512.1:0-5905 GCF_003984885.1 Neopelma chrysocephalum
TCACCGGCCCCGCCCGCGGACCGGATGTCCCGCCCGCGGACCGGATGTCCCGCCCGCGGACCGGATGTGGCAGCTCCTTTCCGCCACGGCGGTGCTTCCGGCGCTCTCTCGGGAGCCTCGGGCGCTGCTGCTCTCTGCGGGGCGGCCGGGCCGGGCTCGCTGCTCGGGGTGCCCGTCCCGGGACGCTCTCAGCTCCGCGGCCGCGGTGGTACCGCCGAGCGTCCCCGGGACTACAGCTCCCGGCGTGCCTTGCGGTTACCCCGCCGCTTCCCGGGCGGGGCGCTGCGGCCCGCGCGCTCTCATTGGGCGTTGTGGGGACGGACGAGCCCGCGGACCAATCGCCGCCGAGCCCCGGCGGAGGCGGCCCAATGAGCGGCGGCGGGGGGCGGGCCGCAGGGGCGGTGGCAGCGGCCGGGCCCCGCGCGCTCCATGGCGGCCGCCGGCGGCCCCGACGAGGCGGACGAGGCGGTTCGCGGCACCTGCGAGGACGCGTCTGTCTGCAAACGGTACCGGCCCCGGGGGGGGCGGGCGGGACGGGCATCTCCGCTCTGTCCCCCGCGCCGCGCCGGGGCGCTGCTGGGTCGGGGAGCGAAGCACGGGCGGCTCCCGGGAAGCGGCGCTGGAGGGGAGCGGGAACAGCCCCGTGCGGTGCGGGTGCCCCGGGAGAGCAGAGCTGGGGCCGCGGGGTGCGGGGGTGAACTCCCCGTGTGAGGGCTGCGTGTGCCCCGAGCACGCCCGTGGGGCCGCAAACCCCTGGTCGTGTGTGTGAGCCCTGTGCGGGGTCGGCTCCGAGCTCGGTGATGAAGCAGCGTGCGGGGGGAGCCAGCGCCTGACAGCGGGGTCAGAAACTCCGGTGATGTTGGATATCTCTGGGAAAAACTGTCTCCATGTATTTCAGGTCTCTTTTCTTCACCCGCTGTAGGACGGGCGCGGGGAGGGGATGAGTTCGTTGCCCTCTTGTGCCTGGGCGCGAATTTAACTTGTGTTGTCGCTCTTGGAGTTTGCAGCAGGAGGTTGCTGGGTGATTGAGTTTGGCTTGAGAGTTTTCCTTTCTGAATCGGTTGTAAAACCAGTGAGTTCTGTTAAAACAGAATAACACTTGTCTGTGTTAAATGCCGTGTTTAAGCTCTGGAATAAGTGCAAACAGCTCGTGGCATAACAAGGGGTGGAAGTAAAGCCTGATTTGTGTGTGTCTGAGGACCTGGAGATGCAATTCCCCTGCTGGGTCCTCCAGGAGGAAACAGCTGAGATTCGGGTCTTTGCCCACAGTATTTTACCCAATAGCACAGAGCTCATTAAAAAGTTGCTTCTTTAGTATGACAACAGCCGGATTTTCTAACTAAACTTTATATAATCTCTTAATTGAAATGGTTCCACATATGGAACAGATTTTTAGTCTGTGTCTGCACGTGCACACCCAGGGCAGAGGGACCTTACCAGTCTCTGTATCTTTTGGGGTACACAGGCTTTTAGGGTACACCAAGATGTACCCTCGGTGGCCTTATTTCCTGATCCTTTCTTTCTTTTCCCCACTCCTGGACAGGTTTGCTGTCAGTGTTGGCTACTGGAAGGACCCTTACATCCAGTATTTTGTGAGACAAGCCAAGGAAAGGAAAGCACCTGAGATCAACAGAGGCAAGTTGGAATGGGGACAGAGACTCTGAACTGGTCTTGAGGCTGACAAAGCCCCTGTGCACTGGGTGTTAGGGGGGCAGGGAATACAGGAAAGAGTGAGACAAGTTTTCTTCACAGAAATAATTCCTTATTGTAGCTGATCTTTTAAATATTATTTTGTAAATCAATGCTCTCATCCTTTGCTTTCTGTGCTCTAAATGGGATGTGACTGTGTGTCTCAGAGTGCAGAAATCTCCTCAAAGCAGTCAGAAATGTTTCTTTGACCCAGGACAGCTGGGTGTGTCAGCTCTGGTCTCTGCAAGTGTGGACACCAGCCAGAATTATTTTGCTCTGAGGTGAAACTTGACTAAAACATCTATGTGCCCAATGAATTCTGTTTTATCAGTGCATCAGATTTTGTTAGAAATTAAAAAAGAAAAACAAAAGCCCTTAGGTATCTTAAAAAGAGGATATTACTCTTCCTAAGAAACACCACTTTTCAAACAGGCTACCTGAAATTCTTCATGAGTGTTTAACACTAAGTATTACATAAAAATAATAATTACACTGAAGCTTTTGTGTGTGTTAACAGGTTATTATGCTCGTGTTCACGGAGTCAGTTATCTGATTAAAGCTTTTCTAAAGAAGACAGAATGCAACTGTCAAATTGTTAACCTTGGGGCTGGCATGGACACCCTGTTCTGGAGGCTGAAGGTGAGGAGAGCTGAGGTGACAGGCTGAGCACTGAGATCCATGGGGGGGTTTGAGCTGCCCTTCTGTGCCTGGCAGTGCTGAGTTCTGTCACATGGGGAGGTGGGCAGGGAGGCAGCACAGGCTGTCACAGAATCCCAGAATAGCTGGGGTTGGAAGGGACCTCTGGAGACCACCCAGTCCAACCCCTGCCCAGGCAGGGTCACCTGGAGCAGGTGACACAGGGACTGTCCAGGTGGGGTTGGAATGTCTCCGGAGAGGGAGACTCCACGACCCCCCTGGGCAGCTGTTCCAGGCTCTGCCACCCTCCAGGGAAAGAAACTCTTCCTCGTGCTGAGGTGGAACTTGTGTTTTAGTTTATGGCCATTGCTCCTCGTGCTGTCACTGGCACCACTGAGCAGAGTCTGGCACCATCCTCTGGCACCCCTGGAGATGTTTGTATGGATTGATGGGATCCCCTCTCAGCCTTCCCTTCTCCACACTAACCAGGCACAGCTCCTGCAGTCTCCCCTCAGCAGAGAAATGCTCCAGACCCCTCACAGCTTTGTGGGTGGACCCTCTCCAGGAGCTCCTTGTCTTTGTTGGAGCCCAGATGTGGGCACAGCACTCCAGATGTGCCTCCCTGGGGCCGAGCAGAGGGGCAGGATCACTCCCTCACCCGTTGGCCACACTCTTCCCATGCCCCCAGGACCCCAGTGTCCTGCCTGCTCTGCCTCAGTTCTCTGCTTGTTTAGAGGCAGTTCAGGTGCCTTTAAACCTCAGAGCTCAGGAGGGGCTGTGCTTTGCCCTGGCTCTTCCCCAGCAGTGTGTGACACCCAGCTGACCTCTAGTGGGCTTCCAGGAGCAGCAGGAGTTGCTGTCCTCTTTCAACCTTTAGATTTCGCTGTTTTATCCTGTAACAAAACAGGAACAATGTACCAAAGCACAGGATTGTACAGCTCTGGGTACATGTTTCTGAATGAACTGTATAAATGTGAGTTTATATATGTAAATCCCAGAATCCCAGACTGGTTTAGGTGGGAAGGGACCTTGAATATCATCCAGTCCCCAGGGAGGTTGGACTGGATAATCTCCAGAGGTCCCTTCCAACCCCGACTATTCTGGGATTCTGTGATTACATAAAATGTTAAATAATTTCCTTAATGCCTAGAGAACATTGTAATGTCTGTGAACTGTTTTTTGTTGGGTTTTAGGTTGTTTTAAGCTGTAGGACATCGTTATACCATTGTTAGAAATGCCAGAACTGTTCAGGACTTGAGGTTATATCTCCTTGTGTGTATGTGAAACCTGAGCCTCCCTAATTCTAGTGTCTTCCTCCAATTCCCAGGATGAAAATCTTCTCCCTAGAAAATATTTTGAAGTGGATTTTCCAATGATCGTTGCAAGAAAAATACATAATATCAAGTAAGTCTGAGGCCTGTGGGAAATACATAATATCAAGTAAGTCTGAGGGAAAGTCTCAGGATGATTGGAGGTGATTAAGTCTTTTCTTACTGTTGAAGACAGCAGTAAATTCCCAGACTTGCCTGCTCAGGTAGAGAGGTAGGACAGCTGGTGCTGTATGGAAATGTTCTGTTTGGATGAATCCATTAAGGCTTATTGAGGATACATCCAGAGTATCTGGATTTTTCTTGAAAGATTACCTCAAAAATTAAGAGTAACTGGGTATAAAAGTCAACTGCAACTTTCACAAACTTGCAAAGGTTTTCATTTCCAGTAGAGGGCAGAGATATTCTCTTGGCTGCTTTTATCACAGACACACACACACACATAGATATATATATATATATGTGAAAAAAAAAAGATGTAAGCACACTGTTAAACAGGCTTAGCTGCTCTGAGATGCTTCTTCCTTCTTCCCACAGATCAAAACCTCCCCTGTCAAAACCAATTATGGAATCCCATTCAGGGGACTCTCTTCTAATAGGTGAGTCATCTTCAAACTCAGGCAGCGATGTACTGCAGCACTTTTAAAACTTTTCTGATCATTTTGTTCTGCTATGTGGGCAGGCTTTTAATGTTTGAAACGCTGTTTGGACAGAGAATTGTGAGGGAAAAGAAGCTTTTTTTCTTCTCTTACAGACTTCTGCCCATTCGTTCTGTGTCATGTTAGAAATGTCTTCTCTTTAAGTGGTTTTATTCTGCCAGAAAGTTTGTGGGTTTTTTCTTTTTCTCTCATATGTAGCTTAAGTTTTCTGTCACAGGAAAAGAAGAAGTGCTACTGAGAGGCATGGATACAGGATTAAAATATCTATTGAGTGTTTATCTTCTTTCTGTCTCATTAGGAGAACAAGTCTTTACATTTAGCAGAGTCTTCACAGCAGAAACACAGCCTGCAAAGTCCAAGCTCAGGAGCCAGTGCTGTTTGTTATAATTTAGTATTAAAAGGGTAATAAATTCAGGTGGTGTCATGTGGTTGTGCTGTCTTGGCTTGTAACCTTATTCTGGAACAGGATGTTGTGGACTCCCCATCCCGAGGAACACTAATTACTCCCATCTAGGATAGCAGCTATTTTGTGTGAGCAGGTATGACCCTAAAGCAGAGCTCATTGTGTTTGCTGCTGCCTGAGTGATCACCTGGACTGGTGCTTTTATTAAGCACAACTCTAGCTCAGGGTTTGGAGGGCTTAAAAGGGCCCTCACTGAATCCCAGACTGGGTCAGGCTGGAAGGGACCACAGCGGGTCACTGGTCCCACCTCCCTGCTCCAGCAGGGCCAGCCCAGAGCACGTGGCACAGAGTGTGTCCAGAGGGGTCTGGAATATCCCCAGAGAGGAGACTCCACACCCGCTCTGGGCAGCCTGTTCAGGGCTGGGTCACTGCACAGCAAAGTTCTTCCTCCTGTCCAGGTGGAACTTCCTGGGCATCGGTTCCTGCCCATTCCTTTTGTCCCATTTCTGGGCACCCCCGAGCAGAGCCTGGTCCATCCTCTGCCCCCCCCTCTGCAGGCACTGACAGACATTGGGGAGGTCCCCTCTCAGTGTCTCTTCTCAAGGCTGAACAGCCCCAGCTCCCTTGGCCTTTCCTCATAAGGGAGATGCTCCATCCCTTCGGCATCTCCGCAGCCTCCTCTGGACCTGCTCCAGGAGCTCCATGTCCCTCCTGTCCCGAGGAGCCCAGAACTGGACACAGCACTGCAGATGTGCCTCCCCAGGGCTGATCTGCTGGGAAGGCTCTTCCCAATGGCCCCCAGGATCCCACTGGCCTTCCTGACCCCCAGGGCTCAAAGGGTGAGGAGGTGCAGAGTGAGGAGGTGTGCTTGTGTTCCAGTGGGAACATGCAGCTTTTACCCCTGGGATCCCAGTGCTGCCACACTGCTCTGCCTTCATGGGGCAGAGTTATGCAGATTTTATTGCTGCACATTAGAGTGTCTTAACCTACCGACCTTCAGGTGTCAGGAGTTTCTGTTGTACCTTCAGGCCTCAAAAGATGAAAGTCCATTGCCCCACCTGAGGAAAAGGGCTCCCGAGGAGCCCTGGTTTCTGGCTGGGCCCCTGCCTGTGCCATCCCCTGCCCACAGTGGGCTCTGCTGCATCAGCACTGTTCCAAAGGCATCCCAGGGCCCAAGGGCTGCGTCTGTT
>NW_020921513.1:0-1367 GCF_003984885.1 Neopelma chrysocephalum
CCCTTTATTATTCCCCCTTGCCACAATCCCCCCAACATTTAACCCTTTACTATTCCCCCTTGCCACAATCCCCCCAACATTTAACCCTTAATGTTCTCCTTGCAATTATTCTGCCTCCCCCCCCCAATAATTTTCCACTCCAAGATTCCCAGCCCCCCCCTTCCTTAATGACTCCCCCTTGTGATGATTCCCCCAATATTTAACCCACAATTATTTCCCCTTTGCCACAATCCCCCCAATATTTATCCTCCATCATTTCCCCCCTGCCACAATCCCCCCAATATTTAACCCTTTATTATTCCCCCTTTGCCACAATCCCCCCAATATTTAACCCTCCATCATTTCCCCTTTGCCACGATCCCCCCAATATTTAACCCTCCATCATTTCCCCCCTGCCACGACCCCCCCAATATTTAACTCCTAATTATGTGCTCTTTCCAATGATTGCCTTCCCCCCTCATTTTCCATTCCCAGCCCTCCCTTGATGATTCCACCTCCAATATTTAATCCTTATTTCCCCTTCACGATGGTCCCCCCAATATTTAACCCTCTATTATTCCCCCCTGCAGTGACCACCCCAATATTTAACCCTCGATTATTCCCCCTCCTGATGCCCCCCAATATTTAACCCCCTTGCAATGAACCCCCCAATATTTAACCCCGATTTAACTCCCTTCCCTGCAATGATCCCTCTCCCAAATTTAATCCCCCCCAATTTTTTCCCCCTCACAACGACCCCCCCAATATTTAACCCTTAACGATTCCCCCTGGAAGAATAATTTCTCCCCCACAAGAATTACCCCAAATCGTTTCCCCCTCCCCTGATTTACCCCCCCGTGATTTTCCCCTTTCACTGATTTACCCCCCCCAATAATTTGCCTCCTGCAATAATTTACACAATAATTTACCCCAGTCATTTTTTCCCTTCCCTAATAATTCCCCCCTTTATTGATGTGCCCCTTTCTTGTTCCTTCCACTGATTTACGCCCCCAAAAATTCTGAACCCCCCCTTTTCTCTGCTTGGATGATTTACCCCATTGCAGATTTACCCCCACAAGATTTACCCCCACAAGATTTACCCCCACAAGGATTTACCCCCTCAAGGATTTACCCCCTTGCAACGACGACCCCCCCCCATAATTATTTACCCACTTGCATTAATTCCAACCCTCCCCCCCCAATTATTTGCCCCTATTAATCACCACCCCCCGCAATTATTTACTCTCTTCCCCCACAAGATTTTTTGGGATTTGCTCCATCCCATGCACCCCAATTTTATATTATTGGGGAGGAATGAGGGGGGATATTCCTGCCCTTCTCCCCCGGTGTTTTCCAGGACGGGGGGGGGTCCCGCTTTATCCCAGGGG
>NW_020921513.1:1467-1622 GCF_003984885.1 Neopelma chrysocephalum
ATTTACTCTCTTCCCCCACAAGATTTTTTGGGATTTGCTCCATCCCAACACGCCCCAATTTTATATTATTGGGGAGGGATGGGGGTAGGGGATATTCCTGCCCTTCTTCCCCGGTGTTTTCCAGGACGGGGGGGGGTCCCGCTTTATCCCAGGGG
>NW_020921514.1:0-427 GCF_003984885.1 Neopelma chrysocephalum
TTTCAGGCCTGGGCCTGTCCCAGTGCCAAAATTGGATACGGATGAAGTTTCCTCCCAGAACAAAAGGGGCAGGAAAGAAAGCTGTTGCTGGCCAGGGATTGCCCAGGTTAGCCTCCCAGTTGCACCTGAGAACCATAGGTTGCAGACTTTCTTGCCTGGGGAGAAGGGCTCTTGTACGCTTTTTGCAGCCCTGGGCTCCCACAGCCAAAATAGGATACGGACGCATATTCCTCCCAGACCAAAAGGGTCAGGACAGAAAACTCTTGCTGTCCAGGGAGTACCTAGGCTGTCCCACCAATTGCACCTGAGAAGCAAAGGTTGCAGGCTTTCTTGGCTGGGGAGAAGGGCTCTTGTTTGCTGTTTTCAGGCCTGGGCCTGTCCCAGTGCCAAAATTGGATACGGATGAAGATTCCTCCCAGAACAAAAG
>NW_020921514.1:527-3638 GCF_003984885.1 Neopelma chrysocephalum
GTTGGCACAACAATTCAAGCCGAGAGCCAAGGTTGCAGGCTTTCTTGACTGTGGAGAAGGGCTCTTGGTTGCTTTTTCCAGCCCTGGACTCCACCTGACAGACCCACTGCCGAAAATGGATACGGAAGAAGATTCCTCCCAGAACATAGGGGTCAGGACAGAAAGCTCTTGCTGCCCAGGGAGTGCCCAGGCTAGCCCACCAATTGCACCTGAGAACCAAAGGTTGCAGGCTTTCTTAGCTGGGGAGAAGGGCTCTTGTTTGCTGTTTTAAGGCCTGGGCCTTTCCCGGTGCCAAAATTGGATACGGATGAAGATTCCTCCCAGAACAAAAGGGCCAGGACAGAAAGCTGTTGCTGGCAAGGGATTGCCCAGGCTACCGCACCAATTGCACCTGAGATCCAATGATTGCAGGCTTTCTTGCCTGGGGAGAAGGCCTCTTGTTTGCTTTTTCCGGCCCTGGGCTCCCAACGGCCAGAATTTGATACGGAAGAAGTTCCTTCGTAGACAAAAACGGTCAGGACAGAAAGCTCTTGCAGCCCAGGGTGTACCCCGGTTGGCCCACCAATTCAACCCAAGAGCTAAAGGTTGCAGGCTTTCTTGGCTGGGGAGAAGGCCTCTTGTACGCTTTTTCAAACCCTGGGCTCCCAACGGCCAGAATTGGATACGGAAGAAGATTCTTCCCACAAAAAAAGGGTCAGGACAGAAAGGTCTTGCAGCCCAGGGAGTACCCAGGGTGGCCGAACAAATCAACTCGAGAGCCAAGGTTGCAAGCTTTCTTGGCTGGGGAGAAGGGCTCTTGTTTGATTTTCCAGCCCTGGGCTCCCATGGTCAAAATTGGATACACATGAAGATTCCTCCCTGAACAAGGGGGTCAGGACAGAAAGCTGTTGCTGCCCAGGGAGTACCTAGGTTGGCCCACAAATTCAACCCGAGAGCCAAGGTTGTAGGTTTTCTTTGTTAGGGAGAAGGGCTCTTGTTTGCTTTTTCCAGCCCTGGGCTCCCAACGCCCAGAATTGGATACGGAAGAAAATTGCTCCCAGACCAAAGGGGCCAGGACAGAAAGCTCTTGCAGCCCAGGGAATGCTCAGGTTGGCCCAAGAATTCAAGCCGAGAGCCAAGGTTGCAGGCTTTCTTGACTGTGGAGAAGGGCTCTTGGTTGCTTTTTCACACCCTGGGCTCCACCTGACAGACCCACTGCCGAAAATGGATACAGAAGAAGATTCCTCCCAGAACAAAGGGGTCAGGACAGAAAGCTCTTTCAGCCCAAGGAGGACCCAGCTTGGCCCACCAATTCAACCCGAGAGCTAACAGTTGCAGGGTTTCTTGGTTAGGGAGAAGGGCTCTTGTTTGCTTTTTTCAGCCCTAGGTGTGCCCACTGCCTAAATTGTATACGGACGTAGATTCCTCCCAGACCAAAGGGGCCAGGACAGAAAGCTCTTGCTGTCCAAGGGCTGCCCAGGCTAGCCCACCAATTGCACCTGAGATCCAAAGGTTGCAGGCTTTCTTGTTTGGGGAGAAGGGCTCTTGTTTGCTCTTTCCAGCCCTGCGCTCCCAACGGCCAGAATTGGATACGGACGAAGATTCCTCCCAGACCAAAGGGGCCAGGACAGAAAGCTCTTGCTGTCCAGGGAATGGCAAGGTTGGCCCACGAAATACATCTGAGAACCAAAGTTTGCAGGCTTTTTTGGCTGTGGAGAAGGGCTCTTGTTTGCTTTATCCACTCCTGGGCTCCCACCACCAAAATTGGTTACGGACGCAGATTCCTCTCAGAACATAGGGGTCAGGACAGAAAGCTCTTGCAGCCCAGGGAGTACCCAGGTTGGCCCACCAATTCAACCCAAGAGCTAAAGGTTGCAGGCTTTCTTGGTTAGGGAGAAGGGTTCTTGTTTGCTTTTTCAAATCCTGGGCTCCCAACGGCCAGAATTGTGTATAGAAGAAGATTCCTCATTGACCAAAGGGGCCAGGACAGAAAGCTGTTGCTGTCCAGGGATTGCCCAGGCTAGTCCACCAATTGCACCCAAGAACCAAAGGTTGCAGGCTTTCTTGGCTGGGGAGAAAGGCTCTTGTTTGCTGTTTTCAGGCCTGGGCCTGTCCCAGAGCCAAAATTGGATATGGATGAAGATTCCTCCCAGAACAAAAGGGCCAGGACAGAAAGCTCTTGCAGCCCAGGGAGGACCCAGGTTGGCCCACCAATTCAACCCGAGAGCCAACGGTTGTAGTTTTGTTGGTTGGGAGAAGGGTTCCTGTTTGCTTTTTCAAGGCCTGGGTCTTTGCCACGCCCAAAATTGGATACGGATAAAGATTCCTCCCAGACCAAACGGGCCAGGACAGAAAGCTCTTGCTTCCTAGATAGTGCCCAGGCTAGCCCACCAAGTGCACCTGAGAACCAAAGGTTGCAGGCTTTCTTGGCTGGGGAGAAGGGCTCTTGTTTGCTGTTTTCAGGCCTGGGCCTGTCCCAGTGCCAAAATTGGATACGGATGAAGATTCCTCCCTGAACAAAAGGGCCAGGACAGAAAGCTGTTGCTGGCCAGGGATTGCCCAGGCTAGCCTAACAATTGCACCTGAGATCCAAAGATTGCAGGCTTTCTTGGCTGCGGAGAAGGCCTCTTGTTTGCTTTTTCCGGCCCTGGGCTCCCAACGGCCAGAATTGGATACGGAAGAAGATTCTTCCCCCCAAAAAAGGGTCAGGACACAAAGCTCTTGCAGCCCTGGGAGTACCCAGGGTGGCCGAACAAATCAACTCGAGAGCCAAGGTTGCAGGCTTTCTTGGTTGGGGAGAAGGGCTCTTGTTTGATTTTCCAGCCCTGGGCTCCCACGGTCAAAATTGCATAAACAAGAAGATTCCTCCCTGACCAAGGGGGTCAGGACAGAAAGCTGTTGCTGCCCAGGGAGTACCTAGGTTGGCCCACAAATTCAACCCGAGAGCTAACGGTTTCAGGCTTTCTTGGTTAGGGAGAAGGGCTCTTGTTTGCTTTTTCTAGCCCTGGGCTCCCACGGCCAGAATTGTATACGGACGAAGATTCCTCCCAGACCAAAGGGGTCAGGACAGAAAGCTCTTGCTGTGCAGGGAATGCTCAGGTTGGCCCAAGAATTCAAGCCGAGAGCCAAGGT
>NW_020921514.1:3738-5537 GCF_003984885.1 Neopelma chrysocephalum
GTGGCCGAACAAATCAACTCGAGAGCCAAGGTTGCAGGCTTTCTTGGTTGGGGAGAAGGGCTCTTGTTTGATTTTCCAGCCCTGGGCTCCCATGGTCAAAATTGCATAAACAAGAAGATTCCTCCCTGAACAAAGGGGTCAGGACAGAAAGCTGTTGCTGCCCAGGGAGTACCTAGGTTGGCCCACAAATTCAACCCGAGAGCTAACGGTTGCAGGCTTTCTTGGTTAGGGAGAAGGGCTCTTGTTTGCTTTTTCCAGCCCTGGGCTCCCACGGCCAGAATTGTATACGGACGAAGATTCCTCCCAGACCAAAGGGGTCAGGACAGAAAGCTCTTGCTGTGCAGGGAATGCTCAGGTTGGCCCAAGAATTCAAGCCGAGAGCCAAGGTTGCAGGCTTTCTTGACTGTGGAGAAGGGCTCTTGGTTGCTTTTTCCAGCCCTGGACTCCACCTGACAGACCCACTGCCGAAAATGGATACGGAAGAAGATTCCTCCCAGAACAAAGGGGTCAGGACAGAAAGCTCTTGCAGCCCAGGGAGGACCCAGGTTGGCCCACCAATTCAACCCGAGAGCCAACGGTTGTAGGTTTGTTGGTTGGGGAGAAGGGTTCTTGTTTGCTTTTTCAAGGCCTGGGTCTTTGCCACGCCAAAGATTGGATACGGATAAAGATTCCTCCCAGACCAAAGGGGCCAGGAGAGAAAGCTCTTGCTTCCTAGATAGTGCCCAGGCTAGCCCACCAAGTGCACCTGAGAACCAAAGGTTGCAGGCTTTCTTGGTTGGGGAGAAGGGCTCTTGTTTGCTTTTTCCAGCCCTAGGTGTGCCCACTGCCTAAATTGTATACGGACGTAGATTCCTCCCAGACCAAAGGGGTCAGGACAGAAAGCTCTTGCAGCCCAGGGAGGACCCAGGTTGGCCCACCAATTCAACGCAAGAGCTAAAGGTTGCAGGCTTTCTTGGCTGGGGAGAAGGGCTCTTGTTTGCTTTTTCAAACCCTGGGCTCCCAACGGCCAGAATTGGATACGGAAGAAGTTTCTTCTTAGAAAAAAACGGTCAGGACAGAAAGCTCTTGCAGCTCAGGGAGTACCCAGGGTGGCCGAACAAATCAACTCGAGAGCCAAGGTTGCAAGCTTTCTTGGCTGTGGAGAAGGGCTCTTTTTTGCTTTATCCACTCCTGGGCTCCCACCACCAAAATTGGTTACGGACGCAGATTCCTCTCATAACAAAGGGACCAGGACAGAAAGCTCTTGCTGACCAATGGCTGCCCAGGCTAGCCCACCAATTGCACCTGAGATCCAAAGGTTGCAGGCTTTCTTGGCTGGGGTGAAGGCCTCTTGTTTGCTTTTTCTGGCCCTGGGCTCCCAACGGCCAGAATTGGATACGGATGAAGATTCCTCCCAGAACAAAGGGGTCAGGGCAGAAAGCTCTTGCAGCCCAGGGAGGACCCAGGGCGGCCCACCAATTAAACTCAAGAGCTAAAGGATGCAGGCTTTCTTGGCTGGGGAGAAGGGCTCTTGTTTGATTTTCCAGCCCTGGGCTCCCACGGTCAAAATTGGATACACAAGAAGATTCCTCCCTGAACAAAGGGGTCAGGACAGAAAGCTGTTGCTGTCCAGGGAGTACCTAGGTTGGCAAACAAATTCAACCTGAGAGCTAAAGTTTGCAGGCTTTCTTGGTTAGGGAGAAGGGCTCTTGTTTGCTTTTTCAAACCCTGGGCTCCCAACGGGCTGAATTGGATACGGAAGAAGTTTCTTCCCAGAAAAAAAGGGTCAGGGCAGAAAGCTCTTGCAGCCCACGGAGTGC
>NW_020921515.1:0-413 GCF_003984885.1 Neopelma chrysocephalum
CCTGTATCATGCAACAGCCCCTGGTGTGGGGAAGGACATTTCACCTCCCAAAGGCTTCTGTAAAGGGACACGTCAGCTCTCAGCTGGTTCATTGAAGACCTGTGAGGAGGAGGAGGATGGCAGAGGCTGCACCAGCACATGCCAATGGCAGGCTATCCCAGAGAGCTGGCTGAGGAGAAGGGTGTGGGCAGTGCAGCCCCATCCTGCGGGGTGACGCCTCTCAGGCCTCTGACAGGTGGCCCCAGGTGGCCGTCTGGCTCAGGGAAGGTCCCCACGGCAAATGTGCAGCGGAGCGTTGCCCTGAAGTGCCCGGGCGCCGGAGTCAGTGCCCAGGCTGTGTGCTGAGCGGGGCAGGGAGGGCTGGAACAGGTAGTTGTGGCCGAGTGGTGAAGGCGATGGACTAGAAATCCATT
>NW_020921516.1:0-433 GCF_003984885.1 Neopelma chrysocephalum
CTCGCTCAGGGTGCAGCTAAATGTGCATTTCATGTGCAGCTGTGCCCGTGGCAGATGTTACTGCCTCCAACTGACTGCTTTCAACACTAAATGCTCATTACAGCCCCACTGACAGAGCTTCCAGAGCCCTGAATCTGCCAGCAGAGCCTCTTCCCAGCCCTCAGTTATTCATTTCCATCAAAATGGGAGCAAAGTGAGCAGAAACAAGGTCCTGAGACTGCCCAGATGATCTTTCCTCTCCTCTCAGGCATGTGGATGTCCTTGGCCAGTGTTGTGCAAGAGGGGAGTGTTTCAGGAGAGCATTTTTTCTGTCCTGAGCATTTTTTCTTGAGGGGTTACACGTCAAAATATTGGCATTTTTCAGTGGAATAGATGCTGCTTCGTTGTCTCCATCAATGTCCCAGCGTGAAAAAATGAGTCACAGATAAATGTG
>NW_020921516.1:443-1122 GCF_003984885.1 Neopelma chrysocephalum
AAAAAATGAGTCACAGATAAATGTGTATTTTAAAAGTTTCTTCCCTGGGCAGCAGGAGTTGGTATAAAAGACAAACTCTAGAAAGGAGAGGAAAACACTCTAGAAAGGAGAAGAAAGTGTCTTTGGAAACCTCATTGACTGGAACCTGAGCACTGTTTGCTCCTGGATAATTACCATTAAAGAGCTGCCACAACCTTACATTGAGCTCCCAGAACTGCCCCGGGGGCTGGGACAGTTGCACCAAGGACGCAAGATAAAAATATTCAATGATTTTATAGACTTAAAAAGGTCTTAATTTTAAAGTTCATATTTTCTTAGAAGGCCTTCACTTCACTGAACATGATTAAAGTGTTTGAAGGTAACAATAACTAATAACACTCTCACTCCACACCGCTCAGGATGATCCCATCTGCCCAGCAGCCACCAGCAAGTAAAATGGAATATGAAATTTATTATGACAAGCTGCTCCCAACACCAGATGCTACGAATTGGGCATAATTTTATCTGTCAGAAATGGGCTTTTGACCAGCAAAAACTCTCACACCACTGTACTAGAGATGGTGCTTGTGCAGGTGGCAGCACGAGTGAGAATAACATAAAATATAAAACAGAATAAAGGAAAAAAATTAAAATAAAGAAAAATAAAATAAAGGAAAATAAACTAAAGAAAAATAAAATA
>NW_020921516.1:1132-2619 GCF_003984885.1 Neopelma chrysocephalum
TAAAGAAAAATAAAATAAAGGAAAATAAACTAAAGAAAAATAAAATAAAGGAAAATAAACTGAAGAAAAATAAAATAAAGCAAAATAAACTAAAGCAAAATAAAATAAAGCAAAATAAACTAAAGAAAAATAAAATAAAGCAAAATAAAATAAAGCAAAATAAACAGAAAATAAAAAAATAATAAATAAACCAAAATGAAATGGACTAAACCAAAATAGGACAAAATGGAATAAATCAGTCCCTAATAACTGAAGCTTGAGCCCTTTGCATAAATATTCAGTGCTGTGAATTGTTGTGCAAATAATTAATGGTTGGACTTGATGATCTTTGGGGTCTTTTCCAACCTGAATGGTTGCATGATTTTTGTCTTTGGAATTCTTGTTTCCCCCCCACTGTGGCAGAGGCAGAGAAAGGGAGGACAGGGAGTCTAAGTTAATTTACCCTCCAGCCCGTTCCCCACCACATGGAAATGTTCTGATTTCCCTGCTAATACATATTCTGGGGATTAACAGCAAAGAAGCCAACAACTAAAAAGTAATCCATCACTTTCTGTAAAATTGCCTGTACAGACAGAAAACCCCCAGTGCTCCCTGCGCTGCTTTTGTTATTTCTGTTTTATTGTTTCTATTTAATGAACTGGCAAATAAATTACAAAAATCTGTTTTATAAGCCAGTTACTTATTAATTCCATATTTGCTGCAACAGATTCTTACATTAATGAATCAAGGAGATGGAAAAGCCTGTTAATTTAATTACACAATTACCATTGCTGTAACATTTATTTTAAAGATGTGACACAGCTAATGAATGTTTCATTTATTTATTTAAAGTGATCTTAAAGTTAATATTTGTATTTTTAAAAAATTTATTTCTCTCTATTATTATTTCCTCTCCCTGGCTTTTTTTAAAAGGTTATTATTCATGTGTTTAACCAAAAAGGAGATGGATTATTTCTATATTTATATCTGTGTTACATATAAACATTTAACACTTCATTCATTTCATACCTGTTTGAAGCTTCCCCAATGAAACAAATTATTAGAATAGGCCATTGAGTAACTTTCCTGTTGAAAAAGTATTCACCAAGAAAGGAAACGCCTCCCATTAATCTTGGCAGTGTAGGAGATGTTATTGCTATTAATTCCAGCAATTAGGAGGAAAACATAACAAATTACTCTTAATAAGCCTTTCAGACAGGATTTTCTTTTAATCTACAGGCTCATTTATATCTATTTTTATTTTTTCACCAAACTGGCATTCTCTGCACTCTCTGAATTGACCTTTATTTGTTTGCTGGCAGATACAACACGGAGCTTAAAATCAGAGCGATTTGGCTTGAATTTATTTTAACAGTCAAGGCAAAATGTGGGGAGATGGATTTCTACTCTCTCCATGTATTTCTTCCTTAGTTCTCTTAGTATGGGAATATTTGTGGGAAAAGCCCCTGTGGCAGTGCAGTGAGGAGCAGCTGAGGGAGCTGGGGGGG
>NW_020921517.1:0-389 GCF_003984885.1 Neopelma chrysocephalum
ACAACACAGAACTTCAGCCAGACAGGCAGCAGCTTCCCTCCAGCCTGATACAGCAACGGGAACGCCTCTGCTAAGACCACATGGCCACTTCGGGAAAAGTAAGGACAGTGCCTTTTCCATCTTCCTTTCCAAGCTGCCCTGCTCTTGGGGGAATACTCTGCAAATGGCTCAGCCTGTGCACTGCTACTGCATGCCCTCTCTCCTCCCACCTTACTCCCCCAGCTCTTCCAAACCCCTTTGAATTACACGAGTTTCTGCTTTCCTACAACTGCACCTGTCAGTACTTGCATTAGGTAGTGCATTTCTCCTCTGTCCTGCCCACCAGCTCAGGAATGAAAATACGGAATTGTACTGCTCTGGAAAACACCCTCCTGCTCAATCCCACTCTG
>NW_020921518.1:0-302 GCF_003984885.1 Neopelma chrysocephalum
GCCCAGTAACCTTCCAATGTTCTCCTGTGTGTCCTGGTTATCCCCCAGAAACCCCCCAGTCCGTCCCAGTGCCCCCTGGTTCCCCGCAGTGTGTCCCAGTATCCCCCAGTAATTACCCAGTGCCCTGCAAAGCCCCCCAACGTGTCCCCAACGTGTCCTCAGATGCCCTTGGCCTATCTGTGAATGTGGGGGGGTGTGGGGGGGTGGTTTTGTTCAGAGGGTCCAGGGGGGTCTCCTGGGGTGAGATGGAGAGTTGGGGACATCAGGGATGGGGTCTGGGGTCACTGGGGAGATGTTTGTGG
>NW_020921519.1:0-510 GCF_003984885.1 Neopelma chrysocephalum
GTCACCCTGAAGTGCCAGTGTCCCCCTGTGCCACTCAGATCTCCTCGTGTCTGTGTCCCCCCAGTATCCACTGCCCGGAGCTGTCCCAGTCCCTCTGTACCCAGCCCCCCAAATTCCCAGTAACCCCCAGAGTACGGGTGTCCCCCCAGGTGTGACCCCTCATCTGCCTGCTGCCCTCGGGGTGTCGGTGTCCCCTCGGTGCTCCCTCTGTGCTCCAGAGCCTGGATCCCTTCTGGTGACCCCCAACTGTTCCCCCTGCCAGTGCTCCCCTGGTGCCCCCCGCCCTCGGTGTGTCTCCCAGTGCTCTCCCCGGCTCCCTGCCAGTCCTCCCCTGGACACCCCACCAGTGTCCCTGGGTACCCCACCAGTGCTCCCCTGAATCCTCTCCAGTGAGCCCCACCATGACACCCCAGTGTCCCCCTGGTACCTCGATGCTGCTCCCCCAAACCCTCCCGGCTGCTCGCCCCGGACCCCCCCCCCCCCCCCCCCCCCCCCCCCCCCCCCCCGCCC
>NW_020921519.1:3510-3943 GCF_003984885.1 Neopelma chrysocephalum
GCCCGCCCGGAGGAGCCGCCGTGTGCTCCCTGCAGCCGGAGCCCCGGCCCGGGGCAGGCGGGGGCCCCCCGCGCGTCCCCCCGGCCGGGCTGGCGCGGCGGGGGCCGCGGGCCGCGGGCTTGCGTAACGCGGCGCCGTGACCAGAGCGGCCGAGGACAATAACGCCGCCAATGCCGCCGCTCGGCCCTCCCGCCGCCCCGCGCTGAGCCCTCCTCGGGGCGCTCACGGCGCTGCTCCCCGTGCCTGCCGGCACGAGTGGCACGTCCTCACTCGGGGTCGTGGCGTTGTCTCTGATGCCCGGCGTGGCCGGTGCCACCGGTGACGAGCCAGCAAGGCAGCCCTGCCCGTCCTGAGCTCACGCCAGGCTCCGGGGTGTGTGTGCAGAGTGGCTCCAGTAAAACCCAGCTCGGCGCTGGCGGAGCATGGCCCTCTC
>NW_020921519.1:3953-6483 GCF_003984885.1 Neopelma chrysocephalum
AAGGCCCTCGGTGAAGCCCCTCGGAAACCTTCTAAGGGTAGGTGTGGATGGTAATAAGCGTTGGAAAATGTCCTGAATGTGGAACAGGAATGCAGGGAACAAAAATGAACCCTCCCGTAATGCTGACCCCTCCCATCAGCTGCAGTGGAGACAGCTCCATGTGCCCTTTGGGAGCGGATTGCCAGGACGCCCGTCGGGCTGGGATGGTGGCAGGGTGTTGTAAGCAAGGAATGCTTACAAAACTCACCAGCTGAGTCTTAGAGGCTTCTTTGAAGAGCTGAGTTCAGGCAGCAGAATTGGCCCCCCAGCAGGGACTCTGTGCCTGCTCTCCCGTGGCTCCAAGGGATCTCTGGGCCTTCACGCCGGCACCGAGATTTTCTCGGGAAGGGCCTCGGATCCCCGGAGCAGTCTGGGACACTGGCAAGATCCCCCTGCCTTTAAAAATGAGGCCTTCTTGTGGCTTCCTCCCCGTACACGTTGGTGGGTTCCAAAGAAGGACTCTTGAAATCCCTTTTGGGAGCAAATTGGGCCCCCCTGGAGGGACAGTGCTGTTGGTGCCCCCCGGGCTGGGGCACCCCGAGGACTCCAGCGCGCACCGAAAGGATTATTCGGGGAGATCCTCTGGGTGCCCGGCCCTGGGGAGCTCAAAGCGGGGTCCCTGGAATGGCTTCAGGCATTCCTGAGAGTATCCCAGGTGTACCTGTCCCTGCTAGGCGTGGAGCTCTCTAATGGACTGTAACTGGGTTAGAAAAGTGGTGCTCCAACTGCAAAAGAAGGGTGGGATTGGGATTAAGAAACTGGACTGTGCAGACAGGGAGCAGTTTGTCCTGTGGAGCTGGGCTGGGTTTGTTCAGGATGCCTTGGGAGGCAGGGCTGGAGATGTTGCTCTGTTGGCTGTAGTGGTGGAAGGTTGTAGCAGGAGGGATGGAGCCTTCGACCTCCTGCTCCCCCCATGAGCCCCGATGGGCCCGTGCCCTTGGCAATGGAGGGCCCCCCATTGCTGAGTCAGCGGTTCCGGGGGCCAGCAGGGATGGGATCAGGATGCCGAGCTCTGCCCAGGGCCAGGGCTTCAGATGTTGCACCCGTGGAGAGAACTGAAAGCAGAGTGAGATGGAGGCCAAGCTCCAGCACAAAGTTGGGCGAGAAAAGACCCTGGTTCTCAGGTGGAGCTTTGAATTCATTGGAAAAATGGATCCTGTCAGATGGTTCAGGCCCTTGTGGGTGCTGGAGCGGAGGCCTCTTTAATTTATGGTCACCCTGAAAGGTTGCAAGGACAGCAAGTTTTGACTGCAGGATGAGGTGGGAAACCAAGTGAAGTGGTCCAGAGAAAAGCTGAGCTTAAAATGGGTCCTGTGGCAGAGCAGCCCTGTGCAGTGCTTGTTGCTGGCCCTGAGTGTCCCATTGCAGTGGATATTTCCAAGGGTGCCTTGTGTTGGGAGCCTCACTAACTATTCACTCACACCACTGCATTTGACATTTTCAAGAAAATATAAATTTTACTTGTAACATTTGTAGGTTTGTTTGTTTGTTTGTTTTCAAATCAGTTTTCTTAAAAGTAGTGTCAATTGTTTTCTTAACAATAGAAATAAAGGGCAGAAAATAGTTTAAAAACATTTACGCATGGAATGAAATTTAACATCTCACCGCCTTAAAGCCCAATATATTCATTAATTCATATTTTTAAATATAAAACTGGCTGATACCAAACTTAATAAAAGTTTAGCAGTTTCATGTTCTTCTAGCTATGATAAAGAATGCAAGAAGCCTTTTATCGATCAGCAAACAAAATCGCTACACATATTATAAAAGCTAGAACAATATAAGCAATTTACTAAGGAGCTAAATTTGAACGAAATAAATTCACCCACAGATCGTTTCAGCACAGATTGCATGCTGATTACCAATCAATTGCTGAACTCAAGATAAAGAAAAGGATTTAAAACCTTCTGTTTCATGGTATGAAAAGAGAGAGAAATTCTCCTTGTTGCCTAAAAGCCTTTGTAATCATTTTTCACTATGAGAATTAGTATCATTTTAACCAAGAACATTTAAGTTTATCTCCACAAAACCAGAACGCTACAGCTTCAAAAATTTTCCCTATTTTTAAATTTTTTAATTCCCAATAGCTTTAAAAATAAAAGTTATTAGAAGTTATTACATTCTCAAATACATCCACATACATGCAATTATCACAATAATGTTATTCAAGTAATAAGTGTAGAATCTTAAACATCCCCATATTTGTTACCTTCAAACGCCCTCAAAACATTTTGCTGTCACAAAACAACATCCATAATGTCACCAAGAGTGCAAAATAGCTGCTTGAGAATCGCAGCCACCTCAGAGACTGAATTAAACCTGGTTCCAGTTACTCTAACTGATGTTATTAGAAATGGAGACTGTAAAACCTTCCAGAAAAATTCAACAGGACCAACAATGGAATCTCCAAAGAAAACTACACAAGGAAAGATGATCTTATCTTTAGCCAAAAAGCAAAAGCCACTGTGACATGGAGGGACTCACCACTCTT